>NW_006239238.1:127435-130002 GCF_000226075.1 Solanum tuberosum
CCTTTTATAGTTGTCCCTAATTACTTGTCCATTTTGACAAATCAAGAAAGGACAATTTTTTTTACCTATTATATCCTCAATTAATTACTTTGAAAAATATAGAACTTCTTGTCAATCTTAAATTTTTAATTCATCCACTTCATAATTAATAGGGGCAAAATGATAATCTCACTATGTCAATAATTGATTTCTTAATAAGTATGTCAATTCAAAAGTGGACAAGTAATTAGAGACCGAAGAGTATGAATAGCCTACTAAAATTACATATACATATCCAATTCCGCATTACATATACAAGACAAATTAAAACTTCCACTAAAATTACACTCGTTTGAATCCTCTGATTATGTTTCTCATTCAAAGCATCAACGAACTGCTAGAGACAACCTTTGATGATTTTGTTGGGTTATGACCCGTGGACGATCAAATTTCTTGCCACAACCGATGCACATAATGTATTATAAGTCACAATAATTAATAATTCAAAACGTTTAAAAGATCTATGAAAAACTTACGGTAAAAAATGAACTTATTTAAACTGGAAATCCGAAAAATGTCATATAAAATGGAACGAAGGGAGTAATTCTTATTTGTTGGGTAATATTTAGCTAATCGAACAGAGAAAATGTAGATACAGTTTATAGTTAAATTTATTTAATTTTATACATAAAGCAAGCATTAAACCGTTATAAGTTTCAAAGTCACAAGTTATCTATCATCCACCAAATACAGCAAGGGGAGTTGAGCCAAAACTAATACAACCGAAGGACATTGACTAGACGATTAATTTAACGGGACAGTGAAGGCAACCTTTGTAGGCATTAAGCTGCAACAAGTTAAGCAACTGGAGGACGGAGGACATGGTCCTGTGAAGTATCAACAGCAGCAGGAGGCATGAATTGCCACATCGCGACACCAGGGTAACTCATGATTGGCACCAGCTTGCTTCCTGGAAATTGACCATGAGCAGCAAATGCAGAAGGTATAGCAGGAGGCAAGAAACTAGGTTGCGCACTTGTAGTCTTTAGTTGTTGCTCTAGCTTCTCCTTTTCAGCTTTCAGCCTCTGTTTTTCATCTCGAAGCTCAGTTTTCTCAACCTACACAAGTTAACACATGCTCGAAGTTCAGGAGCAGAAGAGTGAAGTGATGTTTTAGCTTGTCTTGTCACCATTACAAAATGGAAAAGCCTTGGTACCCTTAAACAAATGGAATGGCAGATGCAAGATTAAGAAAAAGTGAATTTTCTACTAGGAGCATTGCGAGGGAATTAATACTAGCCTTTAACTCCTTGATCTTTTCTTGCAGATTCAAGTTTGAGTCTTTCAACTTTTGAGCTTCATCACGTAACTGGGTCACCATGCGAACAGCATCAACAAGAATAGCGGATTTGTCTGTTTTGGGGGGCCTGCCAGGCTCAAGGAGTGCACCCAATTCCATGAACCTAATAAGTAGATCAATTTTAGCAATTTAGGATGAAATAAAGGGAGAAGTTTTTATGGAATGGGTTGTGAGATCACTTGTCATTCAGCTTATCTCTTCGCAGTTTCTCTCTGCAAGCTTTGGAACTTGTTGGAGCACATGATTCAACCCTTGCCCTGTAACAATTACCTAAATGGTGAGAGAAAATAGTGAACAGATATAGGTCAAGACATCTGACTTTCCTTTCAACAGTAAGATTGAGGTCCTAGAGCTAAAAGGAATACTTCAACCAACAAATTAGTTCAACTTGGATTGTAATTATAGGATTAGGAATCTATCAGTGGGACTTCATGTAACCTGTTAAATCACACGATGTTGAAGCCTTATTGAACTTGAAGAATGCCAGGGCATAGTGAATTCTTTCCAATAGAACCTTAAGAATATGTCTTGAGTTATGCAGATATATCTAATGCAGCCTCTTAAAACAAGAAATAAATCAGTTCAATGGATTCTACATTCTCAAACCTTGCCAGTTAAAAGCAGAATACAACAGATTTTTCAAGATGATAAATCACAGAAATAAAAAAGGATAAAAAACTCAGAACTTAAAAAGAGAGTGGGAAATGTGTCACCTCACAGATTTAAATAATTATTATTTGAAGCAGAAGCTATTCAATTAAACTACATCCAACAATTGAGTGCAGCACTACATCTTTATTCAACATCAATAATGGAGATCGGCACAAAATGTCCAGAAAAGGCAAAAGTTCTTACCGTTTCTTAGAACCACTTTCCTTTGGGTAATCTGATTCACCAATCGACCCATCAATTTCAGAACTAGAAACAAGCACAAAAAAGAAGGAAAAACCGAAGTCAACACAAAAACTAGAAAGAAGATCTCCTTTGATTGCTAACATTAAATAGAAGAATTAGGCACATGAAAGAATGAAAATTATGTTTATGGAAAACCTAGCAAAATGCACACCTTAAACTAAAAAGCACAGAAAACTCTTAGATGTATCCATCCTACTCACCCCCACTGTTCTATTTTAAAAATTCATATAGAAGCAGCTACATCATTTTCCAGCCAACATATCCAGCTTAGGAAAATTTTAGTCATTCTACTGGATACTAGAAACAATGTAACC
>NW_006239238.1:130589-283789 GCF_000226075.1 Solanum tuberosum
CCCAAACACACACAAAGCATGCTTCAAGTTTAGCCAAGATAACAACATTTTTCTATTTCGTGCTTAATTAACAGTTCTAGTAATTTTAGGTAAACATCCATACAGGCAACACCAACTAGTCTAGGCCACACCCTTGGATGCTTGTCTTTAAAAACCTATTATTGAATATTGTAATAAAATAGGTCAAAACAGATCAGAATTGATATAGAGGATTATTAACTGATGCAACTAGTAAGAGACTTGAGGCATAATTGTTCTTGTGGTGGTTGTAGAAGCAGCACTAGTTGTTATTCTCCTGTTCCTTTTCCTCGCTATTTAGCTTCCTCCTCTATTCTTCCTTCTTTTTTTTCAGTCCATCTTCAAATATCCACACACATCTTTTTTCTTATCTTCCTCCTCCATATCTGTTCCTCTTTCTACTCTACACCTCGCATTTCCCCCCTTCTGTTCTCAATAATTTAAGTAGTAATATCTTTCTCTATTAACTGTTGTCAAGATTCTGCACACTAGACTAAGCTTTTCCAGTTCTCTACTTCCCAAAATGATGTTTAACGATAGATTGCCCATTCCTTTTAAACCATGTTATCATCTCTGGGCTAATATCTGTTTAACTCTTTCTGCACACTGGATGCTCTGTCCTAAGTATTTTCCTATCCTCCATCCTCAGTACATCCTCCTTTGTATTGTTTCTTATCCAATCTCTGCCACTACTACCAGGTTCTGATGATGCCCATCAGTAGGCTAAATGCACGATTCCAATGGAAAGTTGGTAGCATGCGAGGGAAGACAGTAAAATATGCAGCGATATTATATCTTCAACCTGCTCCTCCACTAAAGGCTGGATGTTAGGCACCTTATACTATCTTGCACTCAAAACCATTAACTTTCTATCTCTATAACTCGGATAAAGAGAAAACTTCCAGTAATTTGATACTTTAAGCATTTGCCTCCGTTCTATAGTTGAAGTCAAAACTCTAAAATAAAGATACTGGACTAAACTTACACAGGATACTATTTTCCATCATATATAGTTCTACATTTAAACTTATATTCTCTGTGCAGGTAAATAGTCCAACTCCATCACTTCCAAAAGTTGTAATTATTCATCTGGAACATGAAAAAAATGAAATGCTTCCATAATCCTAAACTTAAGACATAAGTAATACAGTGGCATCAAATCACAATAAGAGAAAGTAGAGCTAGATGGATACAACTCTAAATACCACAAATAATAACAGAAATCATGCCAAATTAAACTGTCTTTGGGCTCAAATCAACTCCAAATGTGCATAAAAGACCTTAAAGTTGTAAACTTCACCGCATATAGAGGAAAAACACAGTTATTTCCTAAATAATAAACACATCACAGATTCATAAATCAGCTAAAAGATCCAAACTTTACTGAGTCACAAAAAGTAATTCAAGAAATTGAGAACTCAACATACCTAACATTCCTTGAACCATTCAAATTCTGCACAGGCCAGTTAAACCCAGATGCAGAAGCTGAGAAATTCGAATCAGGGACGGAACTATCTTCAAATCCATAATCATAAAGCCAGTTGGTGTTCTCCGGTGAAACCATCTCCGATCAATCGCCGGCCAGAAGATGAAAAAAATAATTCTCCCGGAAAATTCTCCGATGAGGGTTTCCAATTGCTGTTTGGTTTGGAAAATGAATTTGGGTAAAATTCAGATTTATTTTTCTTTTTATTATTCTTCATATTGGCATTTTTTAAAATTAAAATTAAAAAAAAATAATGGGCTTCCACGATGTTGGCACATGATTGGGCTTTGGGCTTTGAGCTTTGGGCTTTGGGCCTGTCATTGTCGTGACGAAAACTTTGATAATGACTGGTTAACAACTTACATACACACGGTAAAAAAGGGAAGTGCTCGTACACCCGATTTTTCGCGTTTAAGTTATGTCCTAAGTTTATCAATTTTTGTACGTTCATTCATTTTAGAATAGTAATATTTAAAGTTTCTTGTTAAAGTTTCGATTCTTTTTACTCGATTTTAGTTTGTTTTTTCTTGAAGTTCATGCACATATAACTGAATTTAATTATTTTTACTTGAAGTTTAGTCGTAAGAAACTATAAACATCACATGTCCAAATAAGATGCTGATCTAGTTTATTAGTGAAGGAGTGAAGTATAGGTTGTATAATGGAGATAGAAACTATGCTTAGTTGTAACCCTGTGATTGGTTAATAGTAATCTATATGAAGAAAAGGATTGAAAATACGTGGCCTAAAATGCCCTTATGTAGTATCACTATCATAAAATGTCCAAAATCTAGGAGATGATGTAGACCATAGCAATCTACAAGTACATAAATTGGGTATAAATAAATTTAACTTTTGGGAAGTTTTCAGTTAAAAGTAGGGGTTATACTTTGATAAGTTTTGATGTTATGTATTTAGTTCATTGAAAAATGTTAGTGAAGTCAGTTTTTTTAATAAGTCTGAGCAATATAGCTAGTGAATGACATTGAGTACGCAAAAATTGGTGAGCTTGAGTGGTTATCATTAAGTGAAATCTTATTATATTATACACATTATAAAAACTTGGATAAATTGCAGTCATACAATATGCGATTAGCCACTAAACAAGAATAATTGAGGTTTTTTTCCTACTATATATGATAAGCTTTTGTATGATGATGATATCATATTATTCCTCTTGGACTATTAACTATAAAAAAAGAATTTGTTAGGATCCAATCGGATTTTAGAGGTAATGAGCGTCAAGCGGATGACTAAGATAACTTTTTCAATGTCTACGATAGTTTAATCGTAAATAATTATGAATTCAAGACAGATCGCTTATGATAAAATTGATAAATATGTTACTCTTAGCAATCCACGCTCTTTGGAGAATTGAGTTGAGTTCGGAGCTTGGATCATGAAGATGGGAGTGGATGGCTAAATAGCTTCCTCAATTTCGACAATTACTTATTCATAGGTTATTATAAATTAAAGTTATTTACTTTATATATTGCTTATAATTCATACTAATGCTTATGTAATGTGGAGTACAACGTCAGCATCAACTTAGTAGTTTAAATAAAATAATTTTTGGTTAGTATTATAATATATGATTGCTATTAGGTAAAGTGCAATGCCAGTAAAGCATACATTTGATTAATGAAATATGCTGTTTCTGTGGCAGAACAAACTTTTCAATAATTTGTCGCTCTGAATAATAAAATATTTTTTCTACATTTGAGACATAGTAGAAAAATATCTGATATGAGTATCAATGACTAATTCTACATCTCGGGAAAATCAGAACATACATTTAAAATTATAATTTTGTCTTGCATTAAGACTAGTTATGGATAAAGAAGTGAATTTGAACCGCGTGTTATCAAACTTACAATCTAATGATATTCGTGTAGAGTTCAATTTAACAAGTGAGTCCAAATTTTACGATCTCCATCCATCCTCTTCCCCGAATCTAGATTTACCTGTCGTTTTACTGCAACTCTACATTTCTCGGAACGAGAAAGTGAAACTACTTGACATTGCATATTAGAACAAATTAAAATTCGATTCGCACCATTATATTCGATAAAAAAATAAGAGAAGTTCTATTAGAAAAAGCCCATTTGTCATTTCTATTACAGGCCCATGCATTAATGGACAGTATCTAGCAATAAGCCCATTTGTCATTTCCCTTACAATTAAGGTTAGTTTCCAATGTTTGAACAACATTCAACCTATGATATAGACATAAAACCAAGGAGACTCGAAATCCTTCCATAAGAAACGAATCTAAACAACAACCACGTCTCAATTCCAAACAAGTCAGTTGAACTATATGATCTACAACGTAACACCGGAACAAACGTTTAATCAAATGAACTTTGGATCACAGATCTTATTTCTATTTGTTTTATACTAAAAAAAAAAGATGTAATATAAAGTTACAACAAAAGGAGATTAAGTAGTAAAAATGGAAAGTTACAACACTTAGGTAACTTCGTGAAAGAACATCAGGAGATAAATGTTTCAAAGGGAAAGGCCCTTTGCTATTACAGATACACAAGGCAGTATTCTTCTCTCTCCACACTATACAAATCGAAGGTGGATTCAGTTAGAGGGTGTGTTTTACTTCTGTTAAAATCATATAGAATAATACAGACCACACGCGGTTCCTAAAACTAGAACGAGTGTTCTATAAACACAAAAATGAAAAATTAGCCAATGCTCAAGCGAGAATCTGATGAACGCATGCTTGTTTGACGTCTTGGAATCCCAATCTCACACGCGTTAACCCTTGCTGCAAATCGGAGTGAACATAGGGACTCACCAGTAGAAGAAGGATCTGGTGCTACATTGACAAACATCAACGTCTTCGAGTCACCACCTAGACAAGGCTGATTAAACATGCAACAGTCAGAAATACAGGTACCAACAATCTGCATTAGTCTTGATAACATCCTACTCAGCTTTTGGAAACAGATACAACAGTCCATTGGTATTTTCTATTTTCGTTTAGTTGGCTCAAAAAGCATACTAATTCGACACATCTTAGGACTCAAAATAAGATAAAAGAGCCAATCCTTGTTTTAAAATTGGAGTAAAAGCAATTTTACCTGGAGAAGGTATGTAAGCTTTGAGTTCCTAAATGGTACATGCTCCTCTTTCTTTGCAAGAGCAAATATAACATCACTTAAAGATGATAAACTCTTGTTGATAGCCTGAATGAAAGTCAGAGATAGGTTAAGCGTAAATTTCTAGAAATAGGAAGCTCTTGTAAAGAGAATGAATAACTCAAATAACCTGAGTTTCTTTCAACCGATCTCCAGTAGACCCACTCTTAGATAGGCGCTCACTGCCAGCAAGATCAATCAAATTGAGTACGCCTTGTACTTGTTGTTCTGTGCTCTACATACATAGACATGAAACTATTAGTCCATTCAAAAATCTAGTTCTGAATAGACGATCCAAATGGCGTGCTACATACTATATATTCTCACCTCATTAACACCCGAAATTCTTAAAGTGAAAACAAAATGACTTCTTGAAGAATTTTCATTCATCTGAGTCTTGCCAACAGACCTGCATGCATAATTTTAGTAAGATAAAAATTTCTAAATTAAAATCTTTTTGGGTTCCACCAAATAAAGGAACCAAGAAGCATTAAAATAAAATAAGTTCCTCACTAAATCATCCTATTTTATGCAAAGACTGATGAAAAAATATAAAACTAACTTTAAGAAATGAAATGCTAAGAAAAAAAGAGAAGCTGTATTTTTGTACCTGCTTTGTGCAGCCCGCCTTAGAAGAGAAGAGACCTTGCTACTACTTTGAACATCTACAACTGTCAGATCTGAGACATGGGTGTGGCCATTTGCATCATGTTTGATTGTATATTGCTTTCCGCCATTTTCTGGTCTTGAAACATCGAAACCTGACAAAAGGTCTCGAATAGTCTCGTTGTATATTTCAAGCATTGAGACCTAAAGATAATGTGGAAAACCAATGTCAGAAAAGACAAACAAATAGAAAGAGAAACAGACTAATTACTGATCAAGAAGAGTTACAATTTCTCACCTGCATTTCATATTTCCACCCTTGTGCTTGAAGAGACTGCCGGGTCTCAAATACCTGTTCTAAAGTGCGAGGTATTAGTCCTTTATTCTCTGCACTTTCTGGGTTGCCCATCATTGTATATGTCTTGCCAGAACCAGTTTGTCCATAGGCAAATATGCAAACCTGAAAAAATAGATGAGAATCAGCTATGGATGAGGCTTTTTTTGTTTATAAATTGAATGATTTGACATATCAAAAGAAAAACGAATACGGCGGCATTTGTTTGGACATAGAGTTTTAAGAAAGAAAGAAAGCTTTTTGACACATACCAAAAGTATCCTTGGAACATAAGACCTTAGACATACTATGACATTTCTATGGTCTTAAGAGCATTTCATTGAGAGTAACATTTGCTTTTCCTTGCTAACGCGAGACTACTGACTTGCATTCATACACAAAGTTTAAAAATATATCACCTTATAACCATCACACGACAGCAAGCATCAATTGTTTTTCTTTATTAACATGAGACTTGCAGAGAATGAGTAACTCAAATAACCATCAAGAGCACTCTGTACAATGTTTAAAAATACATCACCTTATAACCATCAAGAGCACTCTGTACAAGCTGGGATATCTCAACAAAAACATCTTCTTGTGAAGCCTCGGGCGTGAAAACTTTGTCAAATGTGAAGGAATGCTTTTGTCCTTGGTAATAGAAATATTAAATCAATGTTAACAGATAACCATCAAGAGCACTCTAAAGAAATACAAATAATATCTGGTTAAATGTGATAGAAACACATACTCACCATTTTGTGCCAAGTCAATGCCTCTCCCTTGTGCTTCCATTGAAGATGGAAAAGAGACGACATTTGCTTCTGCACCAACACCGTCTTCAGATAATAAAGGTCTCACTCTACAGAAAACCCGTATGTTGCCTTTCAGTTCCTGTATAAGAAACATTCATAAGTAAACTTACAGTGAACTTTTAAGATATTAGTTGCATATCATGTATGTGAACTTTACCAGTATAGTATTGTGCAATTTTTTCCGAAGTTTCTCTCCTTCCACAACTTTTGTTTCTGCATCAACAAGACGCTGACGCAAATCAAAAATTACTTTCTTTTGCTCCTCATATTCTGATCTGGTTTCGAGTGCTGACATGTCGGACATCTGACAAAGTGGTAAAATATTTAAGAGAAACATCTTTTACAGCTTATGAGGTAGATGGACTATAGAAATCCCAGAAAGGAAAAAGGAATCTCAATATACACAGCGAAAGTGTGTTTTCATGCCATATTGTAACGCACCTCTAATCTCTTCTCTGCAAAAGTAAGTTTTTCTTGCAATCTGTTAATTTGTTCAGATTGAGACAGACAACTTGCCTGAGGAAAAAACCAAGAAAGAAGGCTGTTTACTACAAATATATATTGCTTTGTGAAGTTCAGACAAACAAATAAAACAAGACGGACCTCCAGCTCGTTTGCCCTTACTGTCATGTTCTCTAACTCAGCAACAGATTTCCCATTACATTCCTTATATTTTAGTAATTCAGCATTTAGAACCTGGACTTGATACAACTGTTGATCACGATCATCCCTCATCTTTTGTAAATCTCCCCGCAAACATCCAACTTCACTTGCTAAAGTTTCTTTTTGTTTGACAGCCTCATCTTGAACAGCCTTTTTAAGCAAGAAGGAAGAATAAGAATATGACTCAGTAGATGACAAACACAAGAGCCATTTTTCAGCTTATACAGCCTACCAGTCCAGATATTTAGAAATAATCCATGAGAAAGTTAGATACTTAAAGACATCAACAGACCAAGCAGATACTACTTTGGAGAAAAACACCATACCAAGAAAACCCCAAGAATCAGAAACGTTATCTAGAAATCTGAATAGTGCCATAATGCCGTCAAATTTAGCTACCGGACCATAAAGTTAGTTGTCGCTACAGGTTGCAGAAAGCAACAGAAAGCTTCAAGTAAGAAAAAGCAGTTCTTTAATTCCTAAAATGAAGCAGACATTTACATTGCTGCAGAGTATAAGTTAACTTGACCAGATGCAAACATATAAGTATTCAAATAGTGGAGATGGAAACAAATAAGCTGCATCGATGCTAACAACAGGAGACAAGGAACCAACATGAAAATCTAAAACTTACTCTAGAAGAAGAGAGCTGTTCCTGCAAAGAAGTATAGTGACCTCTGAGAGTGCTGAGATTTTCAAAAACAGCAGCTTTCTCCTTCTCCACTCGCTTCAATGTTTCATTTGTTGAAGCAAGTTCGGACTGGAGCTTACTGTTGTACTGCTGTAAACTTGTATTATACTCCTGTAACCGCTTGTACATTTCATTTAGTGATTGAATCTGCAGATATAAGCAAGACGTAAATCCAACCAAGCAATTCACTACTATAATCAAACCAAAACAATACCTTGTACACATCTCCTTACCTTTTGAGTTGCACTTGAGTTGTCTTGTTGAGATCTCTTGAGCTCTTCAGAAACTGAAGCTTGCAGTTTCTCTGCTGCATCTCTAGCCTCTTTCTCTCTACTAAAAGAATCCATCGCTTCCTGATCAAAATGTCAAGTAATTCAGAGACAAAGCTATTATTTGCCACAGGGGAAGCTCCAACAAAAATCCCAAATTTATGAAACATGATATTTGCCCAGCCTCTTACCAATTTGGCTGACTCCTCTTTTGCACACTTTTCTTGCAGAGCTTCAATGGTTTTCCTTAACTCCATTATGATTGAATTCAACTCTTCCTCTTTGGCTTTCATTAAGCCCTCTAAGAAAAATGCAAAAGAGCTAAAGTAAGTTGTTTATTCATTGGACAGCACTAACTTGTACAAGAGGAACACAATCATACCCATCTCGTTGCATTTCTTTTCTGCTGACTCTAACAAACTTTTAAGTGATGCTTGTTGTGTGACATTGTTTTCTTCAAGCTGCTGGAACCACTTAATGCAAAGCTTAAGTCTTCTTATGTATTCTGACATGAGATCACACTTTTCCTGATAGGAACAATATAAATCAAATTAACATTTCTATAACTTAAGCAAGTAAATGGTAAATTAACCAGAAGAATCAATTCAACTTCTCACCTTAGTGTTAAACTTGTTCTTAGTTTTCAATTTCTCCGCCAGTAAAGCTTCGACATCCTCTTTTGTAAACTCAAAGACAGGGCTATCTGAACCAGTAGTACTTGGTGGTCCACTGGCTGGAGCCAGATCTGGTGCCGCATTCACCACTGCAAATGCTTGCCTAATTGGTCTACCACCAGTAGCTGCAGTCGGCATTCTCGGATTCGCAATTTTCCTCTTCTTCTCTACTGTTATGTCATCTGTCGCATACTTACTCTGCAAAACCCAAAAATTCGGTAACTCCCAGAAATCAAACTTAAGAAACACCCAGAAACCAAAACCCAGAAACAAAACATGGGATTCTTCAATCAATCAAAAATAAGCCCAAAAAAAACAAAAATTCGAAAACACCCGCAACTTAAAATCCAAGAACAAAACATGGGGTTCTTCAATCAATCAAAAAAACCCGAAAAACCAAAAATTCCGAAACACCCACAAATTAAAACCCAAAATCAAAACATGGGGTTCTTCAATCTTCCAAAAATAAGCCAAAAACAAACACAAAACTTCACATACATAAGAAATGATTGCTTACATTGGAAGGACTAGAAGGAAGAGGCGCTCTGTTCTGGTTCCTGGTAGGAGCCATTCTGAAAAAAGATTCGTAATTATGAAATGATAAAGAAGAGAGAGAAAAGACAAAGAAGTTACAATCAACGATTTGATTTGGGGATTTTTGAACTTTGAAGAAGTGGGTCCGTGGATTGTAATCGAAGCTATATCCCCAAATACTATCACTGCCGTTGCTTTGAATTGCAGTAAACTGAAAAACCCACACTGATGAATTTGAGAAAAAAAAAGATTAATTATCTTCTACTGTCTTCTCTCTCTCACACACTCTGCAACCCTAATTGGAATTTGGTTTTGATCTGTCTGAATCGACGGAAGCTTGGGGTAAAACGACGAAGTTTTGGAGAATTTGAATTTTTTTGAAATGGAAGCAGGCGCTAGGGCCTTTTTCGATTCGTTGAAATACGGACTACCGATTATACCCCTAACGGTCCAATTTAATACTTTATCATTACTAGCACTTCTATTATGTACTCTCTTTTTTTTACCTAAATTTTTATTCTCGGTTTCACTTTACGTGACACTATTTTCTTATAGTTTTGATAAAACAAAACATTATTATATTTTGATATTTACTTCTTGTTATTGTTTTTCCTCTTTTGCTTATTCTTGAGTTGTGGGTCATTCAAAAATAATCGAGAGATAATGTATGTGTACGTATTTAACGTCCTCCTACAGTTATGAAATTATACTAAATTTGTTGTTGTGTTATTTTCATAGTTTTAATTTTTCTTAAGATATCCTTTGTTGGTAGGAGAAGTCGATTCGTGATTTAAGCTTTGAAAGTGTTGTATTATTAAAATTATTGTTTCATATTTCAATAATTCACTACTTAGAATTCACTATTATTCTATTAAAATTTCTTTAGTGGCTATTCGTACAAATATTTGACTGGATCGATTCTGTTTTTCACTATTTTAGTGAGAATATTTTTTTCACTGTGCATTTTTACAGTGCACTAGTTCGATAGGGAATGATTGGAAATTTCTCACTGATTCATAATACAAAAAAAAACCACCTGCTTCTAGTAGGTGACTATTGCAATTTTAGTAATTTAACTTAAATTTTTCTATGCATCAAAGTTATTAAGGTTCAAATGAATCCGATATTGTAATACTATATTTGTCTCTATTTAATATAAATGTTTTTATTATAGTCGTAAAGATTCCACGAATACGTATAAAATCACAAATTTATAATTTTTTTTATTAAACTACATATCTAATAAAATATTATCAGATAAATTATTACGAGTTACATTTTCTTCCATTTACATTTCGCCGGTCGAGGATTTAAATATTTGGGTGGGGAGTTGGGGTCCTCCAACGAGGCTCCATATGGCGCTTAGAAATCGTTGGTGTAGCTTTTAATTGACTTATCTAAAATATTTAAATTTCAATATTACTTTACATATTCTTTTTCTATTCTTTATTTTTTTTCATTTTAAAATTGTGCACCCTTAGTAAATATAATCCAATACTTATCCAAAGATATGATAATTAAGTTGAAAGGATAATATCGTGCTAAAAGCAAGTGAAAAAAAAGAAGAAGAAGTTTTTGGAGCTTGTTTCCGTTCATAAATTTTTATCAATCGATTTGGATCATCTAGGATCAAAGAAGCTGTCATTTATAAGTAATTCAGATATAATCAAACACCTAGCTAGTATTTTCGACTTGACATACATTTGAATAATTTTAAGAAAATATATAATGTCTATATATGCTTAGGTAACTTGAGTTAAAAAAACAAATGGAATCGATCTTTTGCCTTATCTTGCTTCCTATGTATGTCAAGAATACAATTCTAACCTTTTACCTTTTTCCCCCCATTGGATACAAATTATAATATATTGTTTTTCTAGTTCTCTCAATATGCCAATAATAGCTATAAAGATAGCATTGGTAATATATCTTTTCACTTATTGGTGTTTTGTACTAATCCTTATAGTCCTTTTCAACACACCTTTCCTTGATCTTCTTCATTAGCCTAACATATTCATGTGTTATTTTCACAATTAGATAGTCTTTTACTATTAAAAAAAAAATCTCAACACTTTGAATTTATGCCTAACGTGTTTAGTTAACATGACAAAATGTGTAAAAGACTGTCATGTACATAGGCTTTTTAATTATTTAAAGTTTTCATCACATATTATTTCTAGTTGTCACCTAAGATTAAAAGAGCACAACCACGAGGGACCTTTTTTCAAAGGTGTGATGTTAACTTCTTGCCTTTTTTAGGTGTCACCATTTCATCCACCTTATTATAGTTTTATCTTTTTTTTCTTGTTGGGGAGCGGAGGTCAAAATAGTATTTAATTAATTAATTAATTATAGTCTGGAAATTATGTTATTGATAGAGGGGTGGTAAAATTAGCCCAAAATAACATAATCGGCCAAATTTATTTAAGTTTGATTAGGTTAATGACCTGTTTATTTATTAAATCAATCTATTTTAATCCACACAATTAAGCTCATATCTAATTGATGGGTAATTTGGACTAAATATGTATAGCCTAGATTGGCACACGAGAAATCTTATTATTATTATTATTTTGATATGTCATATATATAATCATACTAACAAAAAAAAAGAGGATATAATGTTCATTAATTTTGTATGGTAATTAAAAAAATGAAAACTTTGAGCATGTTGGATTATGACTCATATATAACTCAATCATCTTTACTCGGTCTATCTCAGCACAAGTAACCTTCAGATGAGTTGATGACCTGCGATTTATTAACTCAACATATTTTGCCATGTTAAAATTTTGTTCAACCCGTCTGTTTAACAACCCTATTGATGAACTCTCTTCTTTTCATATTCATTAAATTTTTCTATGCTTAGCTTGTTACCAAAATGGAGCATTGGGCAATTGTTTGGTATAGTGCGTGGCTAGAGACTAAAATGTCGACTAGGGAGTTAATTAACTAAATAATATATGAAGTGGAAATATATTTTGTTTGTATATAATATAGGCTTATATTTGTTCATTGCTTCTTGAACAGGCAATATTAAATTTATGTAGTTGCCTAATTAGGATAATATCAAATATGGAACTTGAAAGCGTAAAGAATAATACATGCTATTGGGCATTGGCCATGTTCTTTTAACAAAAAAACTCCTGATACTATAACTACTTCTCCATAGATTATGGCTTTGGCATATAGTCAGAGGCGGAGTCAGTATTAGGAGTTTGAGGGTTTTAAATTTTCTTTCCCTTCCTTATCATTGACTTGTCAATCAGTTTTTTTAGGGGTTCACAAGTTTTTACTTAATTTTCTAGTACGGGTCTACGAAAAAGCTACTGGGTTCGTTCGAACTCATGAACGGCCCCACCTAGCTTCGCCCCTGCATATAGTATATACGAATCGGGCACTGACTAGTTCAGATTCATGTCAAGAAGTTTCATTTTAGGGCTCGATAAAGAGCTTTCTAGCTATCAAAGGTGGTTTCATACATATATGACTCGAATTCGAGATTACTTATTAAAATTGAAGGAATATTATTTATCACTCGACCACAACCTTTGGTGGTGATCATCAAACAAATAGTTGTTATGATACTATAACTACTCCTCCATATATTATGGCTTTTTTGGTAAATATATATGACAGTCCTTTCACGCTAATGTAACAGTACATAATACTGTAGTCTAACATATATTGGCAAGGTTTTGCATGTATGTCATTTTACGCTTGCTTGTCAAGTTAAAGGTCGCTTTCAAGTCAAGAAACTAATTTAAAATACATTAAATCAATGAAATGAGTTTAGAATCGTAAGGTCTCACGCATGTTTAAATCCTAGCAAAGACAAGAAAAAAAGAACAACTACTAGTTGAGAGCATAGACAAAAATTACTACTTTTATTCTCATCTATTTTAGCTCCGTTGAGAGGTGACAAGTACCCATGAAAGCAATTAGTCGAGGTGTGCGTAAATTAACTCTGACACTATTGTGTGTTACATTAATTGTGGACTGCCAGCTGCATGCAGTATTATTATTATTTATAGGTTCTTTCTTGTTCTCCTTGTAATATCTTTGAAAATTGTATAAGTACTCCCATTTTCCCAAATGTGAATTGACTATTTTAATTTGTGAAAATAAAAAAGGAAATTAGATGACAATTTTTTTTAGATGGCATTGACTCTTGTATTTTTTTTTTTGAAAAAAAGGACAAATATACCTTCGAACTATCGTAAATGGATGCAGATATCCTCCGTTATACTTTTGGGACATTGGTGTCTCTGTCGTCCAAAAACTAAAGCATATATACCTTTATACTAACGGACATACACATGTCATAATCTTATCCACCGACCTGACATTTATTAAATACGGATCGACAAATAAGATTGTGCCACATGTCCCTATTTAGTCTTTCGTTCGAGGGAATGACATATACGCTCTAGTTTTTGGATGGCAGGGACACCAATGACCCAAAAGTATGACGGAGGGTATCTGCATACCATTTATGATAGTTCAGGGTATATTTATCTTTTTTCCTTTTTTTTTGAAGGTCAAATGGCAAATAATTGAAGTTACACGTGGCAAATCTTTAATTTGTTAAGTCGGACATGAATGTGAATTATTTGTTGGAAAATGAGATTGTTGACTTAAAATAATATCTTCTCAACTAATTAATTAACAAGAGAAGAAACTGAATAAGACATAGAAGCGGAACGTCCAAATTAAAGTTGGTGGCCTGCAAGAAATCACTAGATTCAAATCCAAGATGGTAATTTCTTCTTAGTCTTGATGAACAGAATTATGTAGAATTAATTGAGATAGACACAAATATAAAAAGAAATGATCATTAAATTATAAGTTATCAATTTTCAACACGACTTTTAATTTGATCATAAATAGGCATAGTAAAGTAGTAGTTGTATATACATATCCATTAAACAAGAGCACATCAAAGGACAATATTTGATCAAAAGTTGCTTTAGATCACAAGTTGAATTTTTTCGAATCTCCTTAATAAAATTTTTGATCGTGTCATTGATTGTGTACATATTACACTAATTCAAAGTTATGAAGTTGGCGAGTTTCACAATTTAAGATCGGAAGTAAAATTGTGCATAATTTTGTCACTGATTTTGGATGAGTCATATTTTTATGAGCTAATTTTATCACCTTTACGTGTGCATTTCGATAGAACTTTGAAAGTGGTTGAAAAATCACTATGTTGTCTTGAATTTTTTGCGATTTGGTACGTTTGGTCGTTGCATTTAAATTCTCAGTTTTTCAAATCTTTATGCTTTTTAATTGTGACCTGACAAGAAACTACCAATTTTATGAGGTTGTTTTTGACCAACTATTTAAACTATTGAAAGGAAAATTTTGAAGTTAAGATTTATAAACTATCCTTCCAGAAAATTAAGGCATAAATAAAGAAAATTCTTGAATTGATTAATTAAAGAATGAAATCATTGCTTAATTAACCTCTTTCTTATCTTCTAGTTTAACCCTTGATTAAATATTTACGTTAAAAATGTAACTTCTAATAAAGAAAAAAAAGTTGTGAAGTAGATAAGAAAATTTATCAATTTGGGTTCCATTGACATAAGAATGGTCCTATTGAATTTGTTTCATAACAATAAAAACGTATTCGCACTTACTGTTTATATCAAATCATACAAATTTATTCTAGCTAAGTGATTTGATTAGGTGAGTATGCATATTAATGAAGTATGGTCAAGTACTAAAACTCTATAAACTACAAACACATGTCATATATTTATTGATTTGATGTAATCACTCAATATAGATAAATTTTTTTTTATTATTATGAACTAAATTGGGTAAGATTTTTCCAATTTTATTGCAAATTTTCATGCTTCATCAACAATATAATAATTATATTAGTATGTCTAAGCATATGGAAAAAAAAAACAAGAGTTGATAAACTAAAGTTGGACTAATTAAGAAAAAGATGGAGATGCGGGGTATCGATCCCCGTACCTCTCGCATGCTAAGCGAGCGCTCTACCATCTGAGCTACATCCCCATGTGTGAACAGTGCTTGCAGAGAAAACTATATCCAAGCATAGGTTGCTGCTGCTCTTTTGAGTAGGGAACTTTCCCGCAACTCCTTATTACTATTTCGCTTTTTATAAACATAATAATGTCAAGATCCATTACTTCATAAGGTAGGAGAAGATATTTCAAAGCTTTTTTTCGAAGAATCGAAGCAGAATTAGGTTTCAAATTCCCTCCTATCTTCACATTCTTCTCCCTTTAATACAAGTGAATAAATACATACTAGAATTGAAATACTCTATTATCATGCATGTGAATTACTTGACCGATTACCTAATTTTACTAGTCTCATAACCAACTCTTTAGCGTCCTACCATTCTTGTTATCAACAATTCAATTATTTTTACGAACAAATGACAAGTTTGTATCATAGTGACATGACATATCAATTGACTCCTTGTGGTACTTATTCAGTATCTGGGAGTTCTATTGCTTTGTTGAGCCAATTACCTACATTAACAAAATATTCGTAAGAAGAATGTTCTTGACACGCCTTAAACTATGAAAATTTTCGTAAAACGTATTAATCCTACATGATAATATGTCAAGCATGTTCCTATATATATCTTCCCAAATGATACATTATATTTAACTATTTAGTTTCTTTTGTTGATCAATATATAATCCTCCAAAATATCAATTACATTTTATACATCTCTGTTAGAAAAGCTAGAAATAATCTTTATTTGCCCCTTTTATAGTTGCTTCCCTCAAGGTACATCACAAATATTTGGAGGGATCTTTGGAATTTTAACTTCTAAGAATTTGTGATCACCATTACTCATTAGTGCCTCTGTTTTCTTCCAGTCTGCATTTTCAGGCAGCTCAATCCTCCGAACACAGCCGTGTTCCCACCAATTTCCCGCTCTCCAGTCCTTCGTCCCTGTCTCTACTTTCAGCCTCAATTGGGCACTTACCTCTAAAACTTTTCCATCCTCAACGGAGACACAAATGATACCTTTACCAACACCTGTTGCAACAGATGTCAATAGTGTTAATCGAGTTAATATTGCAAATCAGGGGCGGAGCTATAAGAAGTCTTACAATAAGAGTATATACTTTTTGACATTTTTTTCATATGTACACAATACTTTTAGTTGAGAGCAATGAGTTCAGTTGAATACGTTAAATCCATCATAGATACGCCTCTAATGAATGGAAACCTGAACCAATCCTACCTGAAGCTCTACCCCTGCTTATGGCCTGCCAAGAGAACTACAACATGTTGCAGCTCCGCGGCCCACGGGACATTTGCCAATGGAGTTGTAGGTATATTTCCTTGTAGGCCGTTGAATTGACCACGAGGGCAATTCAACAGCCTACATGGTCTAGTGTATAGGGTTCTAACCGCTAGAAGCATCCTATATGTAGTTGCACTTATATTCATCGAACTTGTGCAAAAAAATTGTCCAATGCATGTTGGATTGTATTTTTGAAAAATCAGACACGTGTACAACAATATCTCTGAAGAGTTCGGACAACATATTCTACTATGATCATATGAAGCAGACATGACGGTGAAAATATTTTTCGCACAAAAATTATATTATGCAAATAGAGTAAAACAAATATTTTTTTGTATACACATAAATTGTTAAATTTCTTTAATATCATAGAAGCTTCTATGACATTAAAGTAAAATCAGGCGCATAAAATTCAGAATCCATAAAATTCAAATCTTGAATCCGTTTGTATACAAAACAACACAAAACTCAAGTAAATTAAGTAGATCTCTTTACTCACCTGGAATTTCTGTTTTCAACACATAATCTGTCTCTGTTTGAATCCAATCAACTTTGTACTGATTATTATTGGAACTTTTTGCATTGGATAATAACACATCTGAATCAAATTCCCATAGTGGAAATGCATCAGAAGGATCAAAAAATTTGCCAAACAAAAGTGGACTAAAAAGTGAACCTTCACACAAAGCCTTATGTGTTATAAAATTCCCTTTGTTCATGAATTTCACAAACACATCTTCTTTTAATGGAACACACCATTTTTTTGGATTTGGTTCTTCAAATTGAACTTCAAGTTGTTTGTAACTAGTCATTGAATTAAATTTCAACGATGAAAAAATCGAAAATAGGAAATTTGAATAATGGTGGATGAGAATTTGTGACTTGAATTTCTCTAATACTAATTCTAGTGGTTCAAATAATCAAAGAAGAGAACAAATTCTTATGGAATATTTGAAAAAATGTGCTGTAAAGATAAGAGAATATATTTCTTTTCTAGATTTTTTTCTCTTTTATATACAAAAAAAAAAAAAAGTATGAGAAAATTACTTGTGGTACACCACAATAAATCAACGGTTGTTGTTGAATTGAGCCGCAGGTCGGAGTCAGGTAGGACTGGAGGGGGTTCGGAACGGAAAATTATACCGTTAAACTCCTTTGGGCTTCTTCCTCATTTACCGCAACCAACTACTTCATATTTTAAATTTCTTAGTGAAAATTCTGACTCAACCACTTGAGATAACCAACTGTTTGTCATATAAGGCGTCGTTTGATTCGAAATAAGTTTATCTTAAAATTATAACCTCACATTCTATATGAAATAGGTAATTTCATATATTATTTTGATACAAATGTAATTCTAGTAATGAAGAGAAGTGTGAAAGGAATACTTAAAAGTGCATTATCTGCTGATGATGATGATGATTAGTGTCACCAATTTTTTCTTTCTACTTTTTTTGATATTTCTTCATTTGTGGAATTAAATTAGCTTTAACCAAATGGCATTATTTCTGCATATCCACTAAAGGCAAAAAAATAAGCAGATGGAATCTGTCAGATTCATATTGAAAAAATTCATGGCCATAGCAGGTTGGAATCCAGTACTCCTTTTGAATACTGAAAACAAAAAGGCACTTTTATAAATTACTCTCAATTTTCAAATTAGTTAACCTCATGTAACAACACAATTCTCTTAAATCTTAATGATAATAGTGTTCGCTTTGTGCCTATGCCGATACCACTTTAACACACGTCAATAAGGTTGAAGGCTTCTTTTCTTATATTTATCATCATCTCTCATGTATTTTGTCGACATGAGATTTAGCTAAGTTGTTACTTACACCCTTAAAGACAATCTACTTAAGAAGGTGGAATTTGCTTAAACTCAGGTGAACGTTGAGGTTTACCCATCATTGCCCAAAATTGCATGTTCATGAGTAACTCTACCTTCTCTAATAGCTCATTCCAACACTATGAATATTGTCTGCTTTAAGCCTAGTCTAACACCATTTTAATGGTGTGTTACTGAAATTTATGATTTTTTTTTTTGTATACCAAACACATCTATCATGTTGTGTGGATGTAGATTTGGCCAGTGTGTCACAATTGAGTTATAAAAAACCTATGTATATATTATTCTAGCGAGATATATAAACATGTTCTTAACTTAGAGATTTTAGTTAATATTTCTGTCATTCAATTTTGAGTCTGTATAATAAATTTAAAATTGAATAAGTGAACATATATATCCTATACATCCTACGTGACATAATACATATAAGACGTCACATATGATGCAAATTACCATATATAACGCCATATAATGAACGGACCACCCCTGAGATGCCATGCATGCATCTCTTGAGCGCCATTTTCGGTTTCTATTGTATGGGAAATTCAAAGAAATGGATTAAACAAAATTACGTAGAATTACAGAGAGCAACAAAAATGTCATAAACGATTGGTAGATTTTGCTAGCTATACATACACACACAGCAAAAACAAATTCACTTTCTGCTCAAAGATTTATTTCGGGTCAATTTCATGCCCCTCCTTGACCCGCACTCAATCCTTGTATGATTATTTGTATTTGAGCATTATTTTGCTTGATCTCGTTGCATACAAAAACCCCAACTGAAAAAAAAAATTATATAATTTTTTTTTGGGTGCGGGGCCTAGGTTTTGATTTTTGAATGACATTGTAGATTGTGATTCATTGATTTTACAATTTTTGGAGGTGGGTTTGATTTGTCGAGTTTTTGATTCGATTATTGCCGAAGAAGAGTTTTTTTTTTTTTTTTCGATTTATGGTGTTTGATGTCAGTGTAATTAAGTTTTTTTTGCATGAAATTTGGAGGTGGGTTTCAAAGATTTGTTGTGAGTAAGGCATTTGGAAGTGGATATATTGTTTTTTTTGAAGACCCATTTAGAGTTGGGAGGTTAAATGCAGAAAAAATTTTGATCTTTTTGTGTGCCCTTTGTGGATTTGAGGCATAAAGGGGTTTGTGGGGTTTATCTAATGAAAAGCATTTTCTACTTCTTTGATGCTGATTCAAGGGCAAATGGGTGTGAGAGGAGTAGTAGTTCATTTCTTTGTGTTCTTCTTTATGCTTTTGGTAGCAGTGCTTGGAAGCAACAAGGACTCAGATGATCATTTACTTGACAATCTCATCAACTCTCCTGAGATTAATAGGGACATGGTACCACACTTTTCTATTGTCTTTTTCAAATGTTTGTTTGAAGAATTTTGAGTTACTTAATTGAACATTACTTGTGCCCTTGTCTTCGATGAATATGTAGTTGTAGGGGTTTGTGATAAAGGGGGAGTATATGTTTCTTAATCGCCATATTTAGTTTCTTTTGTTGTGGAATGATTATATGCTGTTGTGGAGTAGTGTCGATTAATCAGAGACAACAACTCTTTGCTTGTGCTAGAACAACCTATGCAGAGGCGGACCCACACTATGGAGAGGGGGTGCACGTGCATCTGCTAACTTCTGAAAAAAAGCATATGTATATATGTATATCTATTTTGAAAAACTGGTAGAAATTAAGATATAGTTAACAGTGCACCCATGTAAAGCATAGACGTGCCCTTGTGCTACTGGTACAAGCTAGATATACCACCCTTGAGTTTGCATTATAGATTGGGCCTGAATATTTACGCACTAATTGATATCTTCAATACCAAAGCAGAAACACTTAGTGACAAGTGCCATAACGAAAAATAATTCATCTCCACCCTATGATTTATAATTGAGAAAGAGAACCCCAAGTAAAGCCTTCAAAGATGAAAGTCAAAATCAATCAGGCTGAACAGTTCCATATCACTATAGCCTTTTCAATTGCGTTTTTTCACGGCTTTGCTTTCTTAAAAAAAAGAAGCTCCACCTATGACTCTCCTGGAATTAATTATTGTGAGATGTTAATACTGATTTGATTTGAACATGCTTGAGAATGAGAAATTCATGAGAAAGTTTGATAAAATCTTCTCTTGCAGGTTGAGCTATTGTGGTTGAACTGTAGGATAGAGTTAACACGTGCTAATAAAGCTGTTGAAGATCTCAAGTATTATGTCACGGGAGAAGTTTTAAGTGTGAGAGACGAAGTCCTTAAAAGTAGCTCAGAAAAACATAAGCATATCGGTGACTTGCATCCGCTGGTTAAGCAAGCTCTTCTAGGTTGTTTGAGGGAAAAAAATCTCTTGTTTCTTATGTGTGGAGAGGAGAAGGGCTCGCCAAATTGGTATGCCAGGTGTGCAGAGTTTCTCTCCTCCTGGCACGGAGCTCCTAAACGACGCATATTGAAAGCAGCACCTAATCCTCCTCCTGCCCCTCCTAAGTCAAAGCCAGCTAAATCACGAGACGACAAAAACTCAAAAAAGAAATCCGCAGCTAAAGACAGTAAGAAAACAAACACTGTTGGAGTTCCTATTATAGCCGCTGCTGCCGCCATATCCTTTCTCATAGCACTTCTATGCATATGCTGTTGTTGTAAGTGCTGTAGGAGATCCAAAAAGGGGTTGAATGATGAGAGACCTCTTCTTAGCTTAAGCTCGAGTGACTACTCATCACATAAGTCATCTGCTTTAGGATCTTCATTCAATAATGCTGGAAATCATTCATTCAATAACAATCCCAATGATGATTCTAAAATTGAGATTCGAAGGACAGGACCAGCTGGAATGCCTCCACTGAAACCTCCCCCTGGTAGGGCGGTTCCCTCTGAAGCTCCTGCCCCACCTGCACCTCCGCCTCCTGCAAAGCCAACAACTCCTGCACCTGCTGCACCACCTCCACCACCAGGAAAGCCTTCGTCTGTTGGCCCAAGTCCTCCTAAAGCTGGACCTCCTCCACCACCACCTATGAAGCCTGGTCCTCGAGCACCACCTCGGCCACCTTCCATGGGCTTGAAACCACCTCGAATTTCACCTCTTGGACCAAATGCATCCACAAGTGCTTCAACTGAGGAAGAAGATACCGATCCCAAAACTAAGCTTAAGCCCTTCTTCTGGGATAAGGTTCAAGCCAACACTGACCAATCAATGGTTTGGCATCATGTCAAGGCAGGATCTTTCCAGTAAGTCCATCATTTCTTGCTTTATGCAGCTTTAAATCATTTTAATATAGGAAGGAGTTCAATTGACAGTGAATATACTTGTAACAGGTTTGATGAAGAGCAGATAGAGACTCTATTTGGATTTGCCTCTGCTGAAAAAAAGAAGAATGGGTCAAAGAAGGACTCCTCCCAAGATCCTTCCAATCTATATATTCAAATCATTGACCAGAAGAAGGCCCAAAATTTATCTATTCTTCTTAAAGCCTTAAACGTGACAACTGAAGAAGTTTGTGATGCACTGAAAGAAGGTGATCATCTGTTCCTTCTTTCACTCTTTCAGTGTTTAAATGTCAAAGAACTGCTAAAAAGAATATCTTCTTTAGCACTATATTGAATAAAAACCCATGTTGATTGACTACAGATTCCCTAATTCAGAGAACTGAATGATTATCTAGAGGCTTCTATGATCTTTCGCAATGATTAACATATAAATAATGTTTGCATGGATTTGCTTCAGCTCTCACACTTTAACAGAAGGAGAAAAAATATCTGTGGAAGATTGAATCAAAAATAAATTTAAAAAGAAGTGGAGGAAGAGGAGTTGCGCAAGCCTCATCTGCACATTCACCTTTCAAGTGTTTTAAGTTATTGAGCAATGTTTCTGTTTTTGTTCTTGCTGGCTATCTTGTTATTCATGGAAAGAATTGTGCTTTACTGATTGTAGATTTTCCTTCTCCTTCCTGCCAATCATTGAAAATTTTTGAATGTCCAAAAAGATTTAGTTGTAGCTGTACTCTATGCTTCTGTGGTGAACTATTTACATGTCTTCATTCCACGAGCCAATCTTAGCTCTCGGCAGTAGGTGCAGGCACAACCAGGTATATAGACTGCACCCACTCTGAACCTATTGAGGGTAAATCTTGTATCGACCTCTGCTTCATTGTTGATCTTTAAAGATTTACTTGCTTTTGTATTCTATTTGTCCGTTCTAAAATTGATCTTGGAAGTTGTTGTTCCAAAGGCCTAATTATAGTAGATTATGCTTCCTTATTACATAAGTTTCTGCTCTGTTATACTGCCTCTTAAACTAGAATGTCTTAATTCACTACTGCAGAGATAACTTGAAAATATTCTAAATGGGATCATCACATTAATAATTGATATGAAAGTGTATCCAAATGTGAAACTGAAATAGTTGAAACAGTTTCTCATTGGTAGTTAAGAATGTAACTAGTGGTAGTTTATTAGATCGTATCATCGAGGAGGAAACTTTCTCAAACGTAGGTAAGTTACTTGTGAAGGGAGGAGTTCTAGTATTGATCGATGTTGGTCGAGTTTGGCTTCTTTCTTTTTTTCCTCACATAAGTGCTCTTTGCTTTATTAACTCAGCTAGAAGTGTGATATTGCCTTTTCACCTGAAGTCTATGAAATGCTCGACTTCTGATGACTCCCTTCGGAAGTAAAGTTATGAAATGCATTCAAGTGAAACTATATCTAGACTGATGTATTTGTGCATTTTATCTAGTTAGAGGCCTGGTGTTTGTTTATGTGAGTAATTGTCCTTGAGACACCCTTTAACCTCTCTCTGCACGTACATGTTCTTTAGGAGCAGCTTCACTACTGCAGTGTGCAGTATTTATCTGCAATATCACATTTTTCTTGAGACTTTGCTGAGAGCCTTACCTTGCGATGTTTACATATTCTAAATTTGATGTCAGAATAAATAAGAAGTAGCAGTTTCGCTTAGGGTAACCTGATCACAATGATAATACTGTCAACATACGGTTGCTATTTGTTGTCAATTGGTAAAGTGTTGATGTACTTGTATGTTAATTAGAGTGATATTTCTTGGAAATGGAATGTCGTGTGTTCTTAGACTTTGCAGCTACCAAACCGTGACTAGTGGTTTAATTTACTCAGGAAATGAGCTTCCTGCTGAACTCATTCAAACTTTGATAAAGATGGCACCAACTGCTGAGGAAGAACTGAAGCTGAGGATCTACAATGGGGAACTTTCTCGGCTTGGGCAGGCAGAGAGGTTCCTGAAAGCTTTGGTTGAGGTTCCATTTGCATTCAAAAGGCTAGAGACATTGCTTTTCATGTGCACTCTTCAGGATGAGGCGTCACTGATCAAAGAATCATTTGCTACCTTGGAGGTGAGATTGTTTTCTTGATAACTATCCACTTGGGTTGTAAAGAGTGAAAATCTCCAAACTTATTTGTGGTTTTCATATTGGAAGAAATACTCTGAAATATTCTGGAATTTGTGCTTCCAATATTAATCTGAGTGGACTTCATGCATGAGCATTAGGCAGAAGCTTCTATCTTTGCAGCATCCAAATTCCTTTGGCATTGGTGTTTCATGCATGCTCTTTTGTTGTCCAGGCTGCTAGCGTAGAACTCCGGAATAGCAGGCTGTTTCTCAAGCTCCTTGAGGCTGTTTTAAAAACTGGCAATCGAATGAATGATGGAACGTTTCGTGGTGGTGCACAAGCATTTAAGCTTGACACGCTTCTGAAATTATCAGATGTAAAAGGAATAGACGGGAAAACTACATTGTTGCATTTTGTTGTTCAGGAGATAATCCGCTCAGAAGGTATACGAGCTGCTCGTGCTGCCAGGGATCAACGGAGCTTGTCTAGCATCAAGTCTGATGATCTACTCGAGGATTTGCCTCAGGATCAAGAAGATCAGTATCGAAATACCGGTTTACAAGTTGTCTCTGGTTTGAGTAGCGATCTTGGAAATGTGAAAAAAGCTGCAATTCTGGACGCAGATAACTTAACAGGCATAGTGTCCAAACTTGGCCATGCACTTATAAAAGCACGCGAGTTCCTGAATTCAGAGATGAAGAATATGGATGACGAAGATGGGTTTCACCAGACCATGAAGAACTTTGTGCAGAATGCTGAGGGTGATGTCATGTCATTACTTGAGGAAGAAAAGCGAATAATGGCTCTAGTTAAGAGCACAGGTGATTATTTCCACGGAAATGCTAAGAGGGATGAAGGTTTGCGATTATTTGTGATCGTTAGAGATTTTCTAGTTATTTTGGATAAGGTATGCAGAGAGGTAAAAAATGCTCCAAGAAAGATAAATAGCACACCAAGGAGAGAAAATGTAACTCTTACAACTTCAGAATCCACCCTTTCACAGCGGCCTGATCAATCTGTCCCTTCACCACGACCTGATCAATCCGTCCCTTCAGCACGACCTGATCAAGCCATCCCTTCAGCACGACCCGATCAAGCCATCCCTTCAGCACGACCCGATCAGCGTCAGAAGCTTTTCCCGGCTATTGCAGACAGGCGAATTGATGATTTTAGTTCAGACGATGACAGTCCTTAAATACATTTTTCTCACCAAGTACAAGGTACCTAGCTCTTATTTGTTTGTTTTCCTTGTGCTTCCTTCTAGGATGTTGAGGTTACGATATTTGCCACCTAGAGTAACTTATTTAGTTCTTTGTTTTCATGTTATGTTTTGCTTAGGGATCTGAGTACAACAACAACTATGCCTCAATCCCAAGCAAGTTGGGGTCGGGTATATGAATCCTTACTGTCCATGTCGCTCCATTTATGCAGTTGATAACTGCTTAGGGGTCCTAGTGAACGAAGAAAATGGGATACAATATTCTTTCATTTTAGAACCCAGGCATGGTAGAACCCGGAAGAGATTGACTCGTTGCTTGGCAGGCTAACTTGAGCGGAGCAGAGACCTGACAAACGCTACAGTTTCAGAGATGATCTGCTACATGGTTCTGCATCAATGTGTTCTTCTTGCAGCTCCACTTGTACTTAAAAAAGTAGTAGCTAGGATCATTCTTTTTGTTCTTGTAATTATTTTTGTCGATTTTGCTGATAATTCTTTGTTCGAATTGAAGTAGCCCTGTGCATTATTTATTCGCAGTGTTAACAAGAAAGAAAACTTAGATAGTTTGTTGCGTCACAGAAAATTCGTCTTTTAAAACGTTCCCCAAATTATTCTTGCCCACTTTTCTCGTAAGCTCAATATATAAATATGGTCTGGCATGGATTTGTTGGAAAACTATATGAAACATACCAGAATTATACTGCTTACATGAATAATAGATAACATATAATATAATCATATGCTAGAACACATAAACTTGCTAAAATTTAAATTAAGAATTAAATCTTGAAGCGTGAGTAGATATCTTCAAGTGAATCCACGTATTTATTTTTTATTTAAAAGTTGGATAGTTAAAGTGTCTGTTCGTGCACTATGAAAGTTTGAGGTTAAAGTTAAAATTTGAAACCAAGTTTAGGATCCAATATATATATTATGCTTATATTATTATCATACAATCTACCAGGCATAATGACCATCTCAAAATCTCACCTTTTAATAAATCAAAACGATCATTAATATATACAGATCATAATAGTTATATAATGATTGAGAATATAAGTACATTTAACAGTTTAGAGAATATGCTTTGTCAGTTAGTCTAAAACAACTATCTCTACTCGATCCCGTTCAATTCATACAGAATGCACTAGCACAAGAAGTTGGAAATATACCGTTCCCATTATCAAGATAGATTATATATAATTTTGTGCTACAATCGTACCGATGACATCCCCAATTTCCATCATAAATTGTGAAAAAAAAACTTTATACTTATAAGAACCGATTGATTTAATCACCTGTGTATAAGCCAAAACTGTATACACTAAATCATCTACTATGTAAGTAAACATACACCATAAACAAACAGAGGAAGGGCAAAAAGAGTGGATGGAAATCAAGAATCTGATGAAAAAATTGAAGAAACAGAGGAAGGAAAAACAGAGGAGGGAAAAAGCTGGAAAAGATGAAAATTCAAACGGAGAAAATGAAGAAGAGAATGGAAACAATGAGGAGAATCAAGAAGGAGGAGAAGCAGAACCAATAGATGAAGAAGGAGCAGCAGTTTTCGGAGATGGAGGACCAGACTTTTTTAATTTTAGTGATTGGAACTAGCAATAGGTTACGATACTAATTCTTTTTAGTATAAACTTTACAACAGCATTACACTTTGGTGAGTGAATCTGATGTACGTGCTATTTTTTGTTAAAACTGTCTGATAGAATAAAAGATGCAGTAGATATGCAAGGTCCAAGTCTTCACAATTTAATTACGTTTGCTAAACAATCTATAGAATTAGTATATGCTACGAAAGGTGATTTTGATTCGAATTCTGAAACTGTTTCACTTTCAGCTTTAGTTTGATATCTTCTTGTTTTGATCTGAATGTTTCACTTTTGACATATCTAATCAGTCTGCATAGTTTAAGAGAACAAAATCAGTTGTGTGAAAGCTTCGTAATGAAGAGTTAGCGAAAAAAATCATAGCATTTAAGAATAATTATAATGATGCTTGGGAACTCGACGGAGATAATCCTGGTTTGGATAGGTCTGTTGATCGCGAAATTTTCAACTTGTCTATGCGATTATGACACAGCCTGTTGAGGATGATTCACTACTATTAGAATACTGGATGGATGGAGATAATCCTGAAATGACACAGCCTGTTGAACGAGAAATTTTCGACTTGTCTATGGGGTAATTCCGACGACAATCTTGGTGATGGGATATAGCTTATGATACTAATATTCATACTCATTATAGTATAAACTGTACAGAAGCATTATAGACTCATTAGAAACTTGGTTACGCGAATTTATCTAATATATGGCCTATTTTTGTTCAACTGTTTCTCTTTTCATTCCTGTTTGATATGTCTTTTCTTTCATTTATAGAATACATTGTTGTGTTTTATGTATCGATTGAAGGGAGCCTTAGAGTAACGATAAGAATTTTCGTCCTATGATTAGAAAGGCAGAGGTAGGTTCAAGCCATTGTCCGGCCTTTCCTCGGATCATGTGTATAGTGAGAGAGCTTAGTGCACCGAGCACTCTTTTTTGTTTCGATTGGGATTTAAACCATTATGAAAAAAAAAACATTAGTCTCCATTGATCAATTCCAGCTTTATTATCGACTAGGCTGTCCTTGAATGCTAACTCGCGCTATCAGAATTTGCAAAGGATAATTATATGGATAGTCGGTGACTCGGTATACACCGTTATAGACATATTATACATTTGCCGTTTATATTTAGTATAAGCAGTTGAATGTCTATATCATGTACTTTTCTTGAAAATGTACCTTAATTTTTTTTTTATATATATTTTTTTACTTTTTCTGATCTAAACGAAATACATTACAGTATTTAATCTGATATAGGTAGACAGTAGCAGGAACTAAATGAGGGATTCCCCTAAAACTGACTTATATAGTAACACATTTAAATCTCGCAAGAGAAACTTCCTTGAGCCCTGTAGCATAAGCTTATTATAATTATTAAATCTGAAGAAAAATGGATGGTTGAGTGAAAAAGGTAATCAATGATAGCTACAAAGTGATTAAAAAGCCCGAATGTGACATGAAAAAATAGCAGAATGATGATCAGGTCTAAACCTTATATGGGCAAACAAGAGAGGTAGGAACATGAAAAGGAAAACAGGGAGCCCGAGTGAGTGAGTACTTTCTCAGAGAACTCTACAAGGGAAGGGATATTAATACGAGAATTTGAACCTTAAAGCAGTATGATTGTCGAACAACCTATATATATGTGTCGAGCTGAAATAGCCAGATACTCTATATACACTACATTTACTTTGGCTGTAAAGAAGTACAATTTCTAAGGAGTTTGCCTGAGACAAAGCATATATGGAATGTACATTCTACAATATATATCAGACATGGCAAAAAGAACAAACCAATTCACATAACAACAACTACTACTACCTACAACTGCTCCTCAGACCCAAACAAGTTTGGGCTACATACTTCCGTTAATGGTAAATCCGGGAGATTCCCTTCACTTATAGGCTGAGTTGTAACGGTGGTGTTCAAGCCTCTATCTATACCAGTGTGTGTTATTAAAGGTAAAAAGCACAAAAAAATTCTACAGAAATATATACTCTTAGTCCAAGATTAATAATTAGAAATATGAATGACAAAATATATGAACAAAGATTTTGAAAAATGATTAAGCTAAAATAAAATATCAATTGTTTCAGAAGAGTCTCATTGAAATATGTCTTGAAACTTGAAAACGACGACACACATAAAGCAATCACCACAATCGCCTTTTTAATTGACAATTTTTTTTTAAAAAATAATTGATTAAAAAAAAGCCAGCCAAAATTATTTAAGGTTCTGATTGTTGATTTGTCTCTCGTAACACTTCCAACTCGGCTTCACATTTAATACTTCCAACTTGGCTTCACATTGTCGATTTGCCTCTTTTAATACCTCCAACTCGGCACAGAGCTTCAACCGGTTTTTGTCTCTAAGATTTATCATAAAATAGAAACCTCCAAGGACAAGAATCCACTCGACTATCCACCAATGTATGCACTTATTAGTTTCAACGGAATATTTGCACTTATTACTTTCAACTCGAGCCATTGAAGATCCTTGGAATTTGGAGTTCTGTCTCTGTCTCTGAGTGGTTGAAGATCTGGGGTTCTGTATGTGTCTCTGAGACATTGAAGGTACTTTCCCAGAAGTAGTATGATGTGATTGTACACTCTTCAATCGATTGAATAGCCTCATCATCATAATGAGTAGCCTCACAATAAACACAACAATAATGATACAAGTTTTTTCAATACCCTTTTTATTATCATATATAAATAAGCATGATTTACAAATCCGATTCCTAATGGGACTCATTAATAATACAATCCAATTTCAATTGGACTTCTCCTTAATAGATTTACCAAAACTTTCATTATATATACACTTTATATCTAAACTTTCTAACTTAAATGTTAAATTACTATAATATCCCTAATTTAACCGAAGCACGGAATTGAGTACCCTCTTCAATCGAAGGGCAACACGATTGTACACTCATCATCAGAATGATTTACAAATCCAATGCCTAATGGGACTCATTAATAATGGAATCCATTTTCAATTCGACTTCTCCTTAATAGATTTACCAAAACTTTCATTATATATCATATATCTAATATCATCATCATATCATCATGTCATATTAAAAGTGGGAAGCCTCCAAGTCTAAAGTTGAATTACGAAAATGCCCATACAAATTTTATTCATTCATTTATATTAAAAGTGGGAAGCCTCCAAGTCTAAAGCTGAATTACGAAAATGCCATACAAATTTTTATTAACAAGTTCTACACTAATCATATCATCATATCATATTAAAAGTGGGAAGCCTCCAAGTCTAAAGTTGAATTACGAAAATGCCCATACAAATTTTTATTCATTCATTTATATTAAAAGTGGGAAGCCTCCAAGTCTAAAGTTGAATTACGAAAATGCCCATACAAATTTTTATTCATTCATTTATATTAAAAGTGGGAAGCCTCCAAGTCTAAAGTTGAATTACGAAAATGCCCATACAAATTTTTATTCATTCATTTATATTAAAAGTGGGAAGCCTCCAAGTCTAAAGTTGAATTACGAAAATGCCCATACAAATTTTTATTCATTCATTTATATTAAAAGTGGGAAGCCTCCAAGTCTAAAGTTGAATTACGAAAATGTCATACAAATTTTTATTAACAAGTTCTACAAAAAAAAAAAAAAAAAAAAAAACACTTCTAAACAGAAAAACGTTTATTTTCTACATTGAATTTGAATGTAGAAAATTGTTTCATCTTCCCACAATTATTAAATGTTTGAATTGCTTAGTTATAACCAACAATTATTTCAATCTTAATGATTTGTTTTTTTCATCTTGCATGTTAGTAATAACTTTTCATATTCTTTACAACATTCTATAAATTTGCATAGAAAAATATATACATTGATCAATCAAATTATCAAATCAAATTACCACTCAAACATCTAATTTCTTGACAGAAAACAATGTTGGAAAAACAATCAAACCAATTTTATATATTTATTTCTTCAAGCATAGAGAATTGTGTAAAGTAGAACCCAACGTGACCTTCATTGATCATATATTTAGGTATTTATACAAGAGTTTATACATAGACAATTACATAAATAACCCTTAGTAGATACATTAACTAATACCTAAATATCATACTTATCACTCCCCCTCAAGTTGAACCAGGTATAAGGTTCAACTTGCCACGTAAATCACAAAAACGATCCTTCAAGAGAGGCTTGGTAAGAATATCCGCAAGCTGATCATGAGAAGAAATATATTGAACCCGAAGTTCCTTTTTCTGTACAAGATCTCGAATATAGTGAAAATCAATCTCCATAGGTTTGGTGCGAGAGTGAAACACCGAGTTAGCTGTAAGATAGGTTGCACTTAAATTATCACACCACAATGAAGGCAAGGAACCAGAAGAAAGATCAATTTCTTTCAACAATAGACGAATCCATAGAAGTTCACAGGTGGCAGCAGCAAGAGAGCGATATTCGGCCTCAGTAGTAGAGCGTGAGACATATTGTTGTTTGCGAGAACATACTTATCAAATTGCTCTTCTCCTTCACTTCTCAGCAATCCTTTTAGATTTGGAAACCTTTCCATAAGTGTCCGTTTTGGTGCCGAACTCCTTTCCATAGAAAGTCGTTCCAAGTATGAGAACGTTGGGGCAAAAAATATTATGCTTCTTTGGGTTTTGATAATTATATGAAACTTTATTTGGGTATTAGAAATATGCCGGTTGTAATCACATAATTTATGTATTAATATTGTTAATTATTTTTTGGGTTTATATGATACTTCTTTTAAGATGAGTTGTAATAATAATTGTGTTCTATACATTTTTTACTAATATTCCTTACAATTGTCTTGCTGAAAGTCCCTTCCTTTTTCCTTTTGTATAAATTAGCCTTTATTTTCTCGCTTTGTATTTTATGATGAATAGGTTTGTTGCGTTGCAATTATTTTTGTCTTTTGATAGGCTTTTGATGATAATCTCTTGAATTATCTGTCAAGAGTTTTCCTTTTTGTAATTCTGCACTTTAATAGAGAAGATGTGGGATTAAATTATGAATTAGAAATTTTTTGTGGTAGTGTTTCATATACTTTTAGATATGTTGTGTGAAGGATGATGACTCAAAAATTGTATTCAGAAAGTTCTACTATGAAGTAAAGCCATAAGTCTCACATTGGCTTTGTTGTTTATTTGATACAAATAATTAATAAATAAGAGTAAAACAAGATACATGAATAAATAAGATTAAAATTCCAATGAGTGAAGAAAGTTGTTGTTGATACTCTTCTCTTAAGGTCATCTTGTTTGAATTGTGCAAACTAGGTATGTTAAGTTTCATTATGGTTCAAAGTGTAAAGTGGAATTATCGTTTTACTTCTATGCTAAATTAAATATCTAATTAATTAAATAGTAAACAATATCATATATATTGTACTAAATACTAAAAGTGAAAAGGTGTTAAAGTCAAAGATTGAATCAACTTTTAATTGCAATAAAATGAGAAAAACATTAAGAAAGGTGAAAATAAAAAGATCATGGTTTAAAGACTCTTCATTTCTACAAATTAAATTTTAAAACTCTTACATTTTCATTCTCTCATATTGAATATATGAAGGAAAAAATTGGACTTGCAAATTATAAAGTAAGCATGGGACAATATCTTATAAATCATAAGAACTGATAGTATTTAATTATTGATTTCAAAATCTTTTCTTTTATTTGATTCCATCTTCATCTGTGTATTACCATATTTAGTTGTGTTTATGTGTCATTTTCCTTCTCTCAATTTTGGTTTTTATGTTGCACAATATCAATTTATGAACTTTTAAAATTTGTTGATTGCGTGAAAAATATAAGATGAATACATTATTGTTTGGAATAAACGTGCAATGCATGTTCCCGGAAACTAGTATTACTAAAAAGGGAAGCTCCTAACCTCAAAGTTGGATTACCATTTTGCCCCTAAAATAAAATATAATTTAATTAAATATCTAATTAATTAAATGATAAATAATAATCATTATTTTAAAAACTTTTTCCATTCAAAAATAACATTAATTCTCCACATCACCAATTAATCATTATGTCCAGAATGTGGAGAAGATAGAAAGCTGGAAAAAGTAATTTAATGTAGACCAAATTCATTGGATTATATAAATTAAATAAACATAATTCTTTGGCAATTACCAAGAATTATTACATAAATGTTTGCATTTTGAATAGCCACAATCCCACTACTATACAGAATTAAATAAATGTTTGCATTTTTAATTAGAGAGTGTAATTAGTTGTGTATAAAATATAGGCAAAATGTTCTTGTGGACCCTTATACTTGTATGCAAATGTATTGTGAATCCTTCTACTTAATCATTTGTCAACTGAACCCTTAAACTCAATCAAAATGAGTCTTTTAAACCCCTCCAACCATGTGTGTAGCTCACTCTCCTTTACATAAATGACACGTCATATACACATCAGATATATTAATGCCATGTCATAATTATTTTAAAAATTATTAATCAAAATTGTTTAATAAAAGGTAAAATAATAAAAAAATAATTATATTATTTAAAGTAAAACCCATTATGGAATTGAAAAAGATTTGCTTCTTCCTCCAAATGGGATAAGCCATTTGACGATCAAGAATTGGAAATTCGGGAGAGTATTTTAGCGGGAAACAGAGACAAATATATCTTTTTCTTCTGGAAACTCATTTCTCAACTTTAGGTGTATACTGCCTATTTATATATCAAAATGACATGTGTATTAGCAACAAAGTATATATTTATTTTGGTGCACAATTATTTATCTCATCTATTATGCTGAATTAAACTAATAGATTGCCATCTATGAAAAACTTACATAAAAAATAAATTTATTTGAATCTCAAAATTCAAGAAGTATCACATAAAATGGGATGAATGGAGTATTTATTTTGGTGGACAACACGCACCAGGATAACTTTAGGTGTATACTGACACAAAGTCAAAGAAAAAATCTATAACTTTTCACTATGAAGGGGTCTTTTATTTCTCTTATAACACATGTAACCTTCGAACTTTTTATTTCACTCATTATTCTACCTCTTTATTCTTGTAACTTATGTAACATCTAAGTCATTTACCTACCCAATTAACTACCTCATTATCTTTCTATTTATTGTAAGGAATAATTTATCACCTATGAATAATGTTCGAATTCGGGATCGATTCTCCCACCTCCTTGCTTTTATGAACTTCATATCCTAGTGTAATGAACTTGACAGTGGCATATCCTGTAGGAAGGAGACGGCCGTCGATGGCGGATGAGACTGTGTAGTAACAAGCTTTGTAGATGAAATGGAAATCGCAAGTTCCGATTACTTTTTGGAGGAAGTACTTTGTGTCGGTCATTGGATCAATGAGGATATTTCCGGGTATAGGACGGTAGAAAATTTACCGAAGGTAAGGTCCAGTTAACACAATTAGCCTTCAACGATTAAACAGACTCGTAAAACATCAAACTATAACTAAACTATCCAACTATATGACGAGTTTAAAATAAGTAGCTCTGAACTAAGGTTCTAATTTGAAGGGTTGCTCTCGCGTTGCATATATAGACCACTTTGTTTGCTATGTCTTCTCAATATTTAGTTTTCTTCTTGAATATCCTTTTCATTCTTTTAATCTATAAACAGTGAGTGAACTCTTCTAGAAGCATTTTAAAAATCTGAGCAGGTTGCGATCTCCCTTTTGAGTTGCTAATAGTATAGTGCATGAATTGGTCTCTTATCAGTTCCTCCTTGTGTAACCATTTGAGGAGTCTTAACCAGATAATTCTAGAAAAGAGCATTCTTGAAGAGATGATTTTGGACTCATTTGTCTGTTGGCCGAGGATACATTTCAGTCCCCATAATAAGAATTCATCGAGTGTATAACCGCGTTCAAATTACTTGCATTATTATTACTAATCGACAGATTTAGAACTATTTAAGAAGAACTTGTGCTGTCACTGCAACTGTAGCACATGTATCAGATACATCAACAAGAATACACGTCAAAGTTGTATTTCTTCCACTAATACACACTCTAGTATCTCTATTCCTCTTTGTTCTGTCTAAAATGGGACACAATTTTCTATAGCACAACAATGCATCGGCAAATTAACAGAAATCACACACCTTTCGATTAAAAATGAAATCTACTTTCTAGTCATATGCAGACAGTCGCATGAAACTGGTTTTCTATATGATGTGCACTGCCCGACGGCCACTCATATAGCCCATCTCGATTCTGCCCGCGAAACAGAGGCTCCCCCGTACTCAGATCCTTCACACAATAAGCAAAAGGAAAGAATTCAATGGATGTACGGTTATCACGGCAAAATTTGGAAACAGAAAGAAGATTATTTTTTATAGAATGAGAACATAAAGAATTGAGAAGCTTAAATTGCTGATTCGATGCAGTTAAGTTAGTGTTACCGGTATGAGATATTGGAATGGTGTTACCGTCCCCCATTGCTACTCCTCTGGACCGTGGTAGGTGTGCACATCAGTGAAGTTTTGCGCATTAGAGGCCATATGATGAGTGGCGCCTGTATCAACAATCCAAGGAGCCTGTTGAGTTGGAGATCGAGCAGCATAGTTTGCCCGGGCTTGTATGTGATCGTGTGATTGTGATCTGCAAACCTTAGCAAAACTACCAGGACGGTCACACAACTGGCAATTCAGAGTGTGGTCATAACGCTGCTGTTGGTTATTGTTGCCAGCACGCCGTGACTGGGCACGCCTTGACTGGTTGGTGTTGGGGGAATTTGCATTTGAACGCCTATTAGAGGTGTTTCCTTGGCGATGATGCATGTTTGTTTGTTGTGCAATAGTAGCAGTAATGGGTGTTGAGAGTGGCTTCTTTGATTCTTCATGCTTGACGAAACGTTCATGGTCAAGTAACTTCTCATAAAGTTCTGGATAAGAGATAGTAGAATCTCTTGCACGAATATTAGCTGATATTTCACGGAATTCAGGTCCAAGTCCAGTGAGGATTTTGACAATCAGTTCCTCATTAGACACAGGAGCTCCAGCAGTGGCAAGTTCATCACAGAGAGATCGAACCTGGTGCAGATAATCAGTGACAGGAAGGGTTTCTTTTGCGAGGCGAGCCAGATGATCGCGCAAACTAAAGATCCTTGTTTACGATTTGTTGGCATACGCAGTGTGCAAAACATCCCAAGCAGCCTGGGAAGTGGATGCAGCGACAACCGTAGTAGCAAGAGTTGGATCAACTGAGGCCAAGATGACATTTTGAATTAGTTGATCCTAGCGATACCATGAAATAAATGCAGGATTTTCGACGTCCTGATTATTTTGAGACACTGTACGAGCAGGGGTTGGGCGAGAACTGTCGAGATGGCCAAAAAGATTGTGACATGGACACTTGTGCTTTCCAAAGGGAAAAATTGTGTCTGTGAGTTAATTTGATTGGTAACTGGTGACAGGATTAAACTGAACAATCATTGTATTGGCATCGGAATTGGTTACAGTGATGTTTGGGGCCATTTTTCTGGGAAGGGTGGAAGGGTTTCTCGACAGAAATTTACTCGTGAGAGTTAATTGGCTCTTGATACCATATAAAGTATAAAGTTGCCAGTAGAATGAAAGGAACGATGTGTTTTATTGATTGTAAACTAAGTATATATAGATTTTGTACAACTTCTATAGCAAAGAGATAAACTAAGAAAAAGGTAAGACTTATCTATAACCTATATACAAGGAGGAAGTTACAACAGAGTCCTAAAGAGAAGACACTACTAAATATGATGCGTTATTACATTGAAGCACAAGATCTTTCATATAGAGCTAACGGATGAATTGAAACTCATCGAATAACAGAAATGTCAGCCAATCTTTTCTTGCAAATACATAAAAGCAAATTAACATGACAATTCTTGAATCATTTACAGAATTTCAACATAAAACTTGGAAAAACTGTTATCACAAGACATTCAAGATTGTATAACATTCACTCCCTCTTTTTCTTTGTCTGGCTGTTTTCTTTCTATTAGAGAAAATGTTACTTAGCAAATATTGGGACTGAGTTGTAATTCATGAAAGTTAGAAGTATTAATTTGTAAGTTGTAGAAACTGTTAGAAAGTTAGTTAGGAGAAGTTAGTTACGGAATAGTATATATAAACACATGTATGATGATAGCAAAAGTTAGTTCAAGTTGAATGAAAATAGTGCTTAATAAACTTCATCTTCTTCTCTCTTAGCTTGAATAGAAATATCCTTCAATGGTAAAATCTCACACTTTCACTTTGTTGAACAATTTCTCCCAATGGATTACTTTCCTCTTTTTCCTCTTTTCTTCTTAGAATAGGTCTATTCATTCCATTTGCATACTGTTTCACAGTCTCTTCATACGACTCTTTGCTTTTTCAAATGGTTCGCCCAACTGACATAAGATAAGGTACAGAAACCGACAACAACTCCATTTGCAACATATTCCGATAATCTCTCGGCTATGTGATTATTGGTTGTATTGGCAATCTTTTCAGAAATCATCCGGTGACTATTGGAAATAAGCCATTGTTTGCAATCACGAACATCAATCACGAATTTCTGGTCGCTGTAAAATTTTTTTACGTTTAGACATCAATCTGATAGTAACAAACAATAAGAAGAAAACAGTGAATTACCTCACTGAAGTTAGAGCAACCTCTTTTGACGTATGGAAAAATCATTTTGTCCAAATGAGGGAATTAGTAGCTATGGTAAATCTAGAAAAGATACATCAAACAAATATAATTGAGAAGTATCACTCATTAATTTAATGTATACCCACTGAATAATATAAATGGACTTGAGCACTTCCTAGATTTCATACACTGAATTCAGTGTGTATACATTAAATTATATTCTTAAAAGACATTAATTATTACACTTTACATAATAATATTATTATTTATAAAAGTGAGGATTAGTTCTAGTTAATAAGAGGCTAGACATTTGTTTGCAATAGATCACGTTGGATGTTCATGTAAAAAATTTATTTAATAATATAAAATTTTGAATTGTTTAATTCAAAGTTGTAAAATATTTTTCATAACAGTAGATAGTTCTTCTTTCTTTCTTTTTTTTATAATGTGTAATATAAAATGACTTTCTCTTTTTTATAAGTACAACAAGATATATATATATATATATATATATACTATTCTTCACTTAATATAAAAATGGAATAACGGAGAATTTGGGTTCGCTATATATGTTGACAACGTGACGTTGTGAAGATTTATGGAAGAGACTCGAGTATACATAGAGAGCCCTAAAATTTGATGGTTGTGTAGAAACAAAACAAAAAAAAAACAAAAAAAAGTTTAAATTGATGATGGAAGCTCTTCCTCAGGAAGCAAGAGATAAATCCGGCGAAACTTTAAACCCACCCGTGCCGCCGGACAAAAGCGAAAGATCACAAAACAAATCTACAACAAAGGGGAGGATAGAGGGGAGCCACAATCCAGAAATGATAGATAAGAATGTCTCCTTCAAAGACATGCTTGTCAGCCCTTACTCAAGGGCGAGCGGACTAGAGACAATACCGGTGGATCAAGATGAGTATATGATGATAGACACTCCCCTAAAGGGAGCAGGGTCAAGCCCAACGATACAGGGGCTGGAGAGCAAAGAATTGGACGAAAAAGATGAAATACACCTCACAGAAGAAGACAAACAAAGGATATACAAGCCATGGACCTTTTCCATTATTATAAAGGTGTTTGGGAAAAAGATTAGCCACCTATATTTGAAAAAGAAATTGGCAACGCTATGGAGAGTCTCAAAGGAAATCATTTTAATAGACTTAGTGTGGGGTCCATCCCTATTTGCCAAATCTCACAATGTCAAAAGGTTGGCAGATTTGGAAGATATTGGATATACATGTGCAAATTTTTTCAAAGGTTGGTAAGCTGCAAAGAAGAAAAAGATTGTTTTTCTTTTGTAGCATAGTTTGAAAAATACTGCACTTGTTATCTATAAAAGGGAGTCTTCTTCATTCTCAAAATGCACCAAAACAAAGGAGAGAAAAGAAGAGTGAGGCATCACAGAGGATAGTCTGTGAGGAAAAAATAGAGAGTGTGAGCGATATTGTAGTGAGGTGAAAAAATCAAAAGAGGGTTATTTCTTTTGAAGTGTGTAGTGGTCTATGGAGTTTTTACTCAGACCTACAAGTGTAAAAATCCTTACTATAGTGATATCAGTTGCTCCTTTCGGGCTGTGGTTTTTCCCTTATTTAGGAGGGTTTTCACGTAAAATCTTGGTGTCATTATTGATTTTTTTATTTTTGTTGATTAACCGCATTATTGTGTTCCACTTTTATTGCTTTTATTACCGCAAATATTATTTCTGTTGCGAGTTTATTCCCAACAATTGGTATTAGAGCACAGGTTCTGCTCATTTACAGAAATATTTTTGCAGCTTATCGTACTATACTCAGTGGAAAAAAATGTTTGGAGTAAAGTACGAGGTAGCGAAATTCAACGGTGATAGTGGTTTCTTAACGTGGCAGAGAAGGATGAGAGACTTGCTCATCCAACAGGGTTTGCACAAGGCACTAGGCGGCAAATCCAAAGAGCCCGAATCCATGACACTTGGAGATTGGGAAGAAATGGATGAAAAGGCTACTAGTGCAATCAGGTTGCACTTAACAGATGATGTGGTTAATAACATCATCGATGAAGAGAGTGCATATGGCATTTGGACAAAGTTGGAAAATCTATACATGTCCAAAACACTGACAAATAAATTGTACCTAAAGAAGCAGCTATGCGCCTTACATATGGGTGAAGGTACAAATTTTTTGTCCCATTTAAATGTGCTTAATGGACTAATCACGCAGCTAGCAAACCTCGGAGTAAAGATCGAGGAGGAAGATAAAGTCATAGTGCTCCTAAATTCGTTGCCATCTTCCTATGAAAATTTGGCAACAACCATTTTACATGGTAAGGACTCTATTGAGTTGAAGGATGTCACATCAGCTCTTCTGCTTAATGAGAAGATGAGAAAAAAACTTGAGAATCACAGGCAGGCTCTCATCACTGAAAGTAGAGGCAGAAGTTACCAAAGGAACTCAGTAACTATGGTAGATCCGGAGCTCGTGGAAAGTCCAAGGTCCGATCAAAATCAAAGGCCAGAAATTGCTACAATTGCGATCAACCAGGTCACTTCAAAAGAGATTGTCCAAATCTAAAAAGGGGCAAAGGAGAAAGCAGCGGCCAGAAGAATGATGACAACACAACTGCAATGGTGCAAAATAATAACAATGTTGTTCTCCTCATAAACGAGGAAGAGGAATACATGCACTTGGCAGGTGTAGAGTTAGAATGGGTGGTCGACACAACAATATCTTACCATGCCACACTGGTAAGAGATTTTTTTTGCAGATATGTAGCATGTGATTTTGGCAATGTGAAAATGGGTAACACAAGTTACTCAAAAATTGCGGGGATCGGAGACGTTTGCATAAAGACAAATGTCGGATGCACATTAGTGTTGAAAGATGTGTGCCACGTACCTAATTTGCGGATGAACTTGATCTCGGGAGTTGCTTTGGACCGAGATGGATATGAGAACTACTTTGCAAATAAAAAATGGAGACTCACCAAAGGGGCATTGGTAATTGCAAAAGGAGTTGCTCGTGGCACGTTGTACAGGACACATGCAGAAATATGCCAAAGTGAATTGAATACGGCTCACGAAGAGATTTTTGCAGATTTGTGGCATAGAAGAATGGGTCATATGAGCGAGAAAGGATTGCAAATTCTTTCCAAAAAATCACTCATCTCTTTTGCCAAATGTACAACGATAAAACCTTGTAACTACTGTTTATTTGGTAAGAAACATAGAGTCTCATTTCAGACATCATTTGAAAGAAAGTTGAATATACTTGATTTGGTATATTCTGATGTTTGTGGTCCAATGGAGATAGAATCGATGGGAGGTAATAAATACTTTGTTACCTTTATTGAGGATGTTTCACGAAAGTTGTGGGTTTATATCTTGAAAACCAAAGATCAGGTGTTTCAAGTATTTCAAAAGTTTCATGCTCTGGTAGAAAGAGAGACGAGTCGGAAGCTAAAACGTCTCCGAACTGACAATGGAGGTGAGTACACTTCAAGAGAATTTGAAAAGTACTGTTCAAACCATGGAATCAGACATGAAAAGACAGTTCCTGGAACCCCACAACACAATGATATAGCTGAGAGAATGAATCACACCATTGTTGAGAAGGTGAGAAGCATGCTCAGAATGGCTAAATTACCCAAGTCATTCTGGGGTGAAGCAGTTCGGACAACATGTTATCTTATCTATCGTAGTTAATCATTTCCGTTAGTGTTTGACATTCCGGAGAGAGTTTGGACCAACAAGGAGATGTCTTACTAGCACCTAAAGGTGTTCGGTTGCAAAGCTTTTGCACATGTACCGAAGGAGCAGAGAACCAAGATAGATGATAAATCAGCTCCCTGCATATTCATCGAATATGGAGATGAAGAGTTCGGGTACAGACTGTGGGATCCTGTAAAGAAGAAGGTCATCAGAAGCAGAGATGTAATTTTCCAAGAAAGTGAAGTTGGAACTGTTGATGATCTATCTGAGAAGGCCAAGAAAACAAATGGTACAATCCCTAATCTTGTTACCATTCCTTTTACTTCTAACCATTCCATAAGTGCAGAAAGTACGATTGATGAAGTTACTGAACATGAAGAGCAACCTAATGAGATTGTTGAGCAGGAGGAGCAACTTGGTGATAATACCGAGCAAGTGGAGTACCCGGAAGAAGAAGAACTATCTCAACCTCTGAGGAGATTAGAAAGACAAAGGGTTGAGTCATCCAAGTACCCTTCCTCAGAGTATGTCCTCATCAATGATGAAGGGGAACCAGAAAGTCTTAAAGAGATATTGTCTCATCTAGAAAAGAGCCAATGGATGAAAGCCATGCAAGAAGAGATTGAATCTCTACAGAAAAATGACACATACCAGCTAGTTGAACTTCCAAAAGGCAAAAGACCACTTAAGTGCAAGTGGGTCTTTAAACTCAAGAAAGATGGAAATGGCAAGTTGGTCAGGTACAAAGCTCGATTGGTTGTAAAAGGCTTTGAACAAAAGAAAGGTATTGATTTTGATGAAATCTTTTCACTTGTTGTCAAAATGACTTCTATTCTATTTTGAGCCTAACAACTAGCCTAGATCTTGAAGTGGAGCAATTGGACGTGAAAACTGCATTTCTTCACGAAGATTTGGAAGAAGAGATTTATATGGAGCAACCAGAGGGATTTGAAGTATCTGGAAAGAAACACATAGTGTGCAAATTGAATAAGAGTCTTTATGGGTTGAAATAGGCACCAAGGCAATGGTATAAAAAGTTTGACTCTTTCATGAAAAGTCAAACGTACACAAAGACCTATTCTGATCCATGTGTATACTTCAAAAGATTTTCTGACAACAATTTTATTATTTTATTGTTGTATGTGGATGACATGTTAATTGTAGGACAAGACAAATTTGATTGCAAGGGTTGAAGAGGGATTTGTCCAAGTCATTTGACATGAAGGACTTTGGGGCCCAACACAACAAATTCTAGGGATGAAAATTGTTTGAGAACGAACAAAAAGAAAGTTGTGGCTATCTCAAGAGAAGTACATTGAATGTGTACTAGAACGCTTCAACATGAAGAGTGCTAAACCTGTTAGCACGCCTCTTGCGAGTCATCTGAAGTTGAGCAAACAGATGTGTCCTACAACAAAAGAGGAGAAAAAGGGAATGACCAAAGTTCCTTATTCTTCAGCAGTGGGGAGTTTGATGTATGCAATGGTGTGTACCAAGACCTGATATTGCTTATGCAGTTGGTGTTGTTAGCAGATTCCTTGAAAATCCTGGAAAAGAACACTGGGAGGCAGTTAAGTGGATACTCAGGTACCTAAGAGGTACCACAAGACACTGTTTGTGTTTTGAAGAATCTGATCCAATCTTGAAAGGATATACAGATGTTGATATGGCAGGTGACCTCGATAACAAAAAATCCACTACTAGATATTTGTTTACATTTTCAGGGGGAGCTATATCATGGCAGTCAAAGTTGCAGAAGTGTGTCACATTCTCTACAACTGAGGCAGAGTATATTGCAACTACTGAAGCTGGCAAAGAGATGGTATGGCTGAAACGATTTCTTCAGGAACTTGGATTGCATCAGAAGGAGTATGTCGTCTATTGTGACAGTCAAAGTGCAATAGACTTGAGCAAGAACACCATGTATCATGCAAGGACGAAGCATATCGATGTGAGATATCACTGGATTCGTGAAAAGGTAGAGGATGGATCTATGCATGTCATGAAGATCCCTACTAGTGAAAACCTTTCGGATATGCTGACCAAGGTGGTATTAAGAGACAAGTTCGAGCTATGCAAAGAACTTGTCGGCATGCACTCAAGCTAGAAACTTAGAGCTACCTCTTTCATGTGAATGGGTCTGGAGGGGGGAGATTGTGGGGTCCATCCCCATTTGCCAAATCTCACAATGTCAAAAGGTTGGCAGATTTGGAAGATATTGGATATACATGTGCAGATTTTTTCAAAGGTTGGTAAGCTGCAAAGAAGAAAGTATTGTTTTGTCTTTTGTAGCATAGTTGGAAAAATACTGCACTTGTTATCTATAAAAGGGAGTCTTCTTCATTCTCAAAATGCACCAAAAACAAAGGAGAGAAAAGAAGAGTGAGGCATCACAGAGGAAATTAATCTGTGAGGAAAAAATAGAGAGTGTAAGCGATACTGTAGTGAGGTGGAAAAATCAAAAGAGGGTTATTTCTTTTGAAGTGTGTAGTGGTCTATGGAGTTTTTACTCAGACCTACAAGTGTAAAAATCCTTACTATAGTGATATTAGTTGCTCCTCTTGGGCCGTGATTTTTCCTTTATTCAGGAGGGTTTTCACGTAAAATCTTGGTGTCATTATTGCTTTTTTTATTCTTGTTGATTAACCGCATTGTTGTGTTCCACTTTTATTGCTTTTATTACCGCAAATATTATTTCTGTTGCGGGTTTATTCCCAACACTTAGGATACGACTACTACATAGTCAAATTCTATAAAGAAGAAAATCTCCAAAAAAAAACTCTACAACAGGGACCCTGGTTCATTAATGGCTTTTTCCTATCAGTTAAGAGATTGCATCCAAATTTCGTAGGTTCCGAAGCTGTGGAAACTAAGTCGGCAATATGGATAAGACTTCCTGAACTGCCTACAGAGTTTTATGATCATGTGATCCTAGCAAAGATAGGCAAAAAACTCGGAAAACTCGTCAAAACATATGTATGTACATCGGAGGCTTTGAGGGGAAGATATGCAAGGATATGTGTGGAAGTCCCCATAGGTGTACCAGTTAAAAAACACATAAGTATCGGTTACCATAAATAACCACTTGTCTACGAAGGATCGAACATTTTGTGTTCCATTTGTGGAGTTCTTGGACATACAAATAACCTATGCGCCAAGAACACAACAGTAAATGAGGATAACAGGGAACCAGTAATAGAGGGCCCTAATACAGAGGAGAAAACACAATCTACAGCAAAACAAGTGATCGGGGAAGAGGCATGGCAAATAGTATCATTCGCAAAAAAGCAAAATCAACGCAAAAGGACGGAGCAAGACAGAACAAGATGGGAACCAAAAGAAGGCAAAGGTATCAATGTCAATTTATTTCATGCCGACTCAGGTAAGTACCTCGAATAAAAAATCTTGAAATACAAAAAAACTACCAAAATCGCGGGAGAATCACCCAAAGAACTTTCAAATGCAAATCCAACACAAGGTAAAATCGAAAACCTTGGGAAATCCTCCTTACTGCAAGCGACAGGGACTCTCAAAGCAAGCCATGTTGTCCTGCAACGAGCATGGGAAAAAATTAATGACGACGTCACATTGGACGATGTCATTCCCATCAGCAAACAGGGAAAAAATAATAAACAAAATAAAAATTCAATAGTGAAATTGGAAGAGCCGGTTACTGTTCGGGGTACCCCTATTTTGCCCCCTACTATGCCCCCCTAAAAGTACCAATAGGACTACCACTCCGCAGCTCTTGGAACACGAAAAGCCCACAAATCTCATAGAAAAATTTAATCAATCTACGTCAACAACCCCTAACCACTTAAACTCTAAAAGTGCATTGATGGCACAAAAAATTGTCTCACACACAACACAATGCGAAAAGGACGTGTTTGGGAAACCTAATACAACATTACCGACTAATACTAAAAATGGAAATAAAGAATGTTCCTCTTTAAAAGGAGATATAACTATTACTACATTAACTCCAAATATTCCTAGTACAAGTGTTCTAGAATCTGCTACAGTCCCTATAAGATCAACAAACACAAACATTCCTAGCATTTCAAAAAATGCCAAGAATCCCAGTTTCCTCCCAAAGGAGAAGAGCGAACCTTCGATGCTCATCTAGATCCCAGAATCCTCCAAGAATGAATCCGTCCCATCCATTCCCAACCTTCCCTGTGACCTTAGGGGCACAAACTTTCTATGCGACCCATGCCCAGAGCCAAACTTGGCTCCCCACTCATGGCTGGAAATGGGTTTGCAGGGACAAGCACTATCTTTCAGTGCGGAAGTAGAGGGAAAAACTGTGGTGATCCTAGTTCAAAACCCAACCTTCTTGGCACAGGTGGTCTCAGAGGGAATGAGGCTTGCTATGGAGGCGTACAACAACCACATGTGGCTGTCGTCAGTCCTACAACCCCCTCTGAGCTTCCCGTTTCCACAGATCCCCTTCTACCACTACCCTACCTGGGAGATGCCCCTCTTCAATCGCCCCACAAACATGGAACCACTACTGTTCCCCCCATTCTTCTTCCTCCACCAAGTTTCGGAAAAATTCCAAACTCCTTGGAGCAATGTAGGGACGGATCCGGTCTTCACAACAGTGGTGAACAGCGAGGCGAGGGAGATCCCCCCGCAGGTAGTTCCCAACATCTCAGCTTCGACATCCCAGGTAACTCCCAACCACATACCACCAATTTTTCCCAATACAGTCCTAAATCAAAGAGAGGAAGTAGAACAGCAGGAGGTAGAAGATGCAATAGCTCTAATGAGGGAGACACGATCGGAAATAGTAGTACTAAAAAATATAAAAATAGTAATATTCAAATAGAGATTCGACAAAAAACTTATACTCATCTGTCCACCAAATCTGTCCAAAAGCTCAATAGACATTCGAGTACCGACAAATCCCGATATAGGGAACTTTGTAGTGATAATGAATCCCTCCCTGAGGACGGAGAGGGAAGAGGACTGAGCGGAGAACACGACTACCTTAAACAGATCAATGAACATAATAGTTTGGAATTGTAGGGGATGCAACGGTGAGGACTTTAGGAGGAATTTTAGGGCCCTCATAGACTGGCATAAACCTCCATTAGTAGCCCTTGTTGAGACTAAAATGCAAGACCATCAGGCTTTACTAGATAACTTTCCTTTCAATAATATGATACAAGTTCCAGCAATGGGAAACTCAGGAAGACTAGTAATGTTATGGGACGACGACGTCCTGGAGATAGACGATGTAGCCACAACAGGTCAGGAAATCCATGCAATGGTTAAGGTACGCGCCACTAACGACTCATGGCTTTTTAGTAATATATATGCTAGTACGTATAGAAATTCTCGTAATATACTGTGGCAAAATCTAAAAACTATAAAAAATAATTTTGATGGTAACTGGTTACTGGGAGGGGACTTTAACTAACTCCTGAGTATAGCAGAAAAAAAGTGGAGGTAGACCCCTAAAAAAAGGCAACACAAAAGAATTCTGGGATATGGTCAACCACTGTGAACTTATAGATATGGGGTTTAAAGGGAGTAGATACAAGTGGTTAAATAAGCGCTTCAAAAACAAATCTAAACTGATATATGAAAGACTTGATAGATTTTTTGCAAACGACAAATGGATCCTTAAATTCCCTGACGCCCAAGTACGACACTTACCACGTACCCACTCGGATCACTGCCCTCTACTCCTCTCCCTATTCCCAATAGGGGATAAAAAAAGGGATAAAATCTTTAGATTCGAAACCATGTGGGCCTCCCATCCGGACTTACAAAACATTATTAAAAATTCATGGGAAGGGGAAATCAATATCTTAGAAGCTATCCCAAGGTTCCAAAAAAAGGTAACAACATGGAACTATACATCTTTTGGGAATATCTTTTACAGAAAACGTAAATTAATTAGGAGGATTGAAGGTATTCAACAGGCTTATAATTACACAAAAAACTCTTTCCTTGCAAATCTTGAAAGCGAACTCATCGAAGAATACAACTATATTCTAAAAATTGAAGAGGATTTTTGGACACTAAAGTCTAGAGTAGACTGGCTAAACGAAGGGGATGCAAACACTAGTTTTTTCCACACAACTACACTAAATAGGAGAAGGAGAAATAGAATTGTAGCTCTACAGTCGGACCATGGGGAATGGCTATATAATAAAGAGGACATAAAAAAGACCACCCTCAACTATTTTAAAAAATTATTCAACACCTCCCACCATCTATCAAATTGGGAAGTAAATAACTCCTCTGACCACATACACCCAGATCTCCATAACCTAGGGGATGTTCCATCTACAGAAGAAATACATAAGGTAATATTCTCCTTCAAACCACTAAAAGCCCCAGGGCCGGATGGTCTTCACCCTTTTTTTTTACCAAAAGTACTGGAATATAGTAGGAAACTCTATTGTTACATTATGCCAAAACGTTTTTACCCAAGGTCATATCCCAGAAGGAATCAACGAAACTCATATATGTTTAATCCCAAAAAAGAAAAACGCAAACAAATTAAATGAATTCAGGTCCATAAGCCTCTGTAATACAACATACAAAGTAATAACCAAGATAATTGCACAACGACTTAGGCCCTTTATGGATAAACTAATTGGGCCATGCCAGTCAAGTTTTCTAAAATAGGCAAGCCTCGGATAATGCCATTATCATCCAAGAAATCATTTCCCACATCGGGGAAAATGAAAGGGAAGAAGGCAAACCTAATATTAAAAATTGACCTCGAGAAAGCTTTTGACAAAATCGAATGGTCTTTCATAAGGGAAACTCTTATCTATTTTCGATTTCCTCGAAACATTGTCAACCTTATCATGTCATGTGTTACAACAAGTAAAATAGCAATACTAGTCAATGGGAACAAAATAGAATTTTTTGAGCCAAAAAGGGGGATAAGACAAGGGGATCCTTTATCACTATACATCTTTATCCTCTGCATGGAGATCTTATCTAGGAGGATAGATCAAGAGGTCCAACTAAAAAATTGGACTCCAATAAAAATCTCCCACAAGGGGCCCCAAATATCACACCTGTTTTTTGCAGATGACCTAGTTCTAATGAGTAGAGCCAACAAAGCTAACTGCAAGTGTTCGAAAAACAATGAAAGACTTTTGTGAATCCTCAGGGCAAGTAGTAAATGCAAACAAATCAAAACTACTACTATCCAAAAATTGTCCTGATACTATAAGCAACTTAATTTCTAAGAAGCTGAACATAAAACAGGGGAATCATTTTGGAAAATACTTAGGATTCCCAATTGTACACAAAAGATGCACAAAGAACGATTTACAATTCATTATTGATAACCTCCAATCAAAGCTAGCAGGATGGAAGACAAAATTTCTTAACCTAGCAGGTCGCATTACCCTGGCAAAGGCTTGTCTAAATAATATCCCAACCCACATCATGCAAATGATAAAGCTACCAAAAACCATCACAAAAAAAATTGAACAACTACAACGAAATTTCATCTGGGAGTCTACTAGTGAGAAGAGGAAATTACATATGGTAAAATGGAAAGTAATAACCACAAAAAAAAACGAGGGAGGACTGGGAGTACAAAGAGCAGAAACAAAAAATCTAGCCCTCCTATCAAAGTTAGCCTGGAGAGCTTTCCAAAAAACAAAATTACCATGGGCCTCAGTTTTACTAAGGAAATATTCCAGTAACATGAAATTGGATAATCAAACCAAGGCAAACAGTGCACATAGTAAGCTTTGGAAAGACATGCTAACAGGATAGAGCATATGTAAGAAAGGCATGGGATGGGTCTTAGGAGATGGGAAGTCGACGTCCTTTTGGTACGATGTCTGGCTACCAAATGGAAAAACTATTAGGGAACAAATACAAGGTCCTCTCCGTAAAGAAGAAAATAATACTAGAGTAGGAGAGATAATCCAGGAGAACAATATAGTAAACTTGAATGAAATATCTTTCGAACTCTCGAAAGATATACTCCTACAGATAAAATGCACCTACACATCCCATAACATAAAGGACAAGGCTATGTGGAGGCCAAGTCCTCAAGGGGCACTATCAACGTCTTCAATATATAAATTTCTAACAGAACAGGATACGACCACTACAACTGATAATTTCAGCTGGATATGGCCTCTGCACTGCCCAAACAAAATAAAATACTTCATTTGGCTATGTCAACATAAAAGGCTACCCACTCGTAAGTATTTACACTCTATAGGAATAAAAATTGACCCTCTATGCCACATATGCAATAAAACGAAAACATTAAAACATATCATTATAGAATGCTACACTGTAAGAAAAATGTGGAAAAACCTTAAAGTACTACACGCGGTAAGCCAGACTGGAGATACCCAAGGGAGTGATAGGCTAAATATCATAAAAAACCTCCAGGTACAATTAAATCCAAAGTATATCAGCTGGAATGAAGCTTTTCCTTTCTTTCTATGGAACACATGGCTCAAAAGGAATGAAAACTACCTCCAGAACACAAAAACTGACATCTGCACACAAAAAATTCTTAGCCAAACCATCGAGTTTCACATCCTTACCGGAAACACCCCCTTAAAAGGGAGAACAATTAAAACCTTGATCAGATGGATTCCCCCTATACAGCGATACAAGTTGAATACCGATGGATCCTCAATAGGAAACCCAGGCAAAGGCGGAATAGGTGGAGTTATAAGAGACACTAAAGGAGAATGGATAGTAGGCTTCGTAGGAAATCTCCATCTAGCAAACAATATCAGAGCAGAATTAACAGCTCTAATACAGGGGATCAAATTGGCATTAGAGAGAGGTCTAATGCCATTAGAGATCAACATAGATTGCAAGGAGCTAATCAACATCATAACTAACGATCACCCTTCTTACACTAACATGATTAATTCTTGATTGCAGGGATCTGCTGCGCAGACTGGGGAACCCCCCAATCCACCACTCGTTTAGGGAGATAAATAGAGTGGCAGATGCATTAGCAAGGGAAGGATCAAAAACAATCCAAGATAATTCCTTTTTGTGCTTGGATGTTCCTCCGGTGTTTGTCTCAGAAGAGCAAGAAGCAGACAAGGAAGGAACATTTTTTGTTAGGCTACAAAAGCCAATGTTAGCTCCTAATGTATGTAATAGCTATAATGGTACTGTAATTCCCCTTACGCTACTAAGCGAGCGTCCTGCTCTGCCCCTCCCTTGTAATGAAGAATATTAATGTATTAATATAAGCTTCTTTTTTAACCAAAAAAAACAATAAAAAGGAAAAAGTTGTCAAGTTTCCACTATGAGGATCTAATAATATTGATTGCACCTAAATTCAACAAATTTTAGGGGGCTAAAAACTTTTATTTTGTAGTTTTGCTACCATACTATGAAGGCATAATACATAAATATGACCCTTAACTTGACTTCAAATTATTACTTTGACCTTTTAACTTTGATAGTGCACAAAGAGACATTTAACTATCCAAAATTTAAACAAAAAAAATACTCTAATATTTTAGACAAAACGCGTGATATACAAATGTTTTGACATGGATAAGTGAACCACTCAGTTGTTGCCAACTAACTAAAATAAATACACCTAGATTTAAAAAATAATAAAAATAAATTATAATATAGAATAAGGTGAAAGTGAAAACAAATTCATTTTTGGGAAAAAAAAATTTACTACCTCTTCTCCTCTTTCTTCTAAAAAAAAAAAACCTTAATCTAAATTTCTAAAATTCATGCCCCTTATATTCAAATCAAAGAAAAAATTGTTCAAAATATGTGCAAAATTTCATATATTTGAACGATTACCTATTCTTCTTCCTTAACTTAGTCAAGATATCAAGGTTCAAAACTTTACAAACAAGAATTGCATATTGGTAATAGGTTATGATATTAATTTTCAGATTCATTTTAGTATAAACGTTACAGAACCATTACGATATTTCTGACTTAAGATCAGAATCTTGATGTTTTTGCGAAACTATTTGATATGTTATGAAACCTTAAAAAAAGTAGATAATCAGATCATTGTGATGGCTTTTTCTTGCATTTTCGGTTAGATTGTGTTTTTCAGTTCACGATAATCATCGTCACGTAGTTTTCAGTTCCCCAGGTTCAGAGATCATGAATGAAAGGCTATTTTTGGTCTGAATTTTGAAATTGTTTCAAGCATCATATTTAAGGCTAGAAATGATGATTAACATTGCTCCCCTAATTAATGAGTAAATAGGAAAGTTAGTGAAATCAAGGGAACGCATCATTTTGTCCAAATGAGGGAATTAGTAGTTATGGGTAAATCTAGAAAAGATACATAGTACAAAAGTAATCGAGAAGTATCACTCATTAATTTAGAGCTCAAGTCCATATATATTCTAGCAAGAACCTTTAAAGTAGACAGTCAGATCATTCGGATGTGTTTTGCTTGCATTTTCAGTTCGACAATAGTTTTCCGGTCACCTGAAGTTTGTGTATTTTTCATTTCACGATAATCAGATTGTTGTTGTCATCGTGATGTTGTTTTCAGTTTTCAGTTCATCGGGTTCAGAGATCATGAAGGGCTATTTGAACCTTTCCCATTTTAAAAAGAACATGAACCCAATAAATACAAGATTTAAATTTCTAACCCACTTCGAGAGATGTAACCAATCATCAACACATTAAATGATTCTTTAAGCATTAATCGAGAAGTGTCACTTAAATGCTTTAGTTGATACATAATCAAGAAGTATCACTTAAATCGAAAAGTATCACTTAAATGCTTCAATTGATGTATAATCGAGAAGTATCACTTAGATCGAGAAATATCACCCATTAATTTAGTGTATGAAATCTAGGAAGATTCGTCCCCTCAATCTCGCTTTTACTTCAAGTGACACGTGTGCCCGCATTCAACTGATATAATGAATCGTACCAGTTTCTACCAGGCTACCATAGGTTATAAGAAGTAGCTTTCTTTTGTTAAATTGATTTTCTTTCCACTTATGTTTGATATATCTTTGGGAAAAGGTAGAAGTACCTCCCTAGACAATGACCCAAATTCCAGAGACACACCTTAACTAAATTAAGGTCCTATTATCCCCCTGAACTCTTTTTTTTGTAATTTTATACATCTTTTTGGCTTACGTGGCATCCAAATATATCCCACGCGCCTCAAATGTGTGGAGTCACGGGGTGTGCCACATAAGCCAAAAGGTGTACGATATTATATATAAAATGAGTTCAGGGGGGTAATAGGACCTTAGTTTAGTTAAGGTGTGTCTCTGGGATTTTGGTCATAGTCTAGGGGGTACTTGTGTCTTCTCCCATATATCTTTTCTTCAACAACTTATATAATTTGTTCAACGATGTATATGATTCAACTCAAATTTCAAGGTTTTCGTATTTATCATGCTTTACACATTATATATTAATGAAGAATTTAAGTAATCATGTAAACAATTTGTGCACTATTAAGTCATATTTATTTATTGTATGATTTAACTTATATAGTTTTTTTTTATTAGTGTAATTTGACATATTATTGTATAATGCTTGCTTTTTGATTAATTATCGGTATATCAAAGTTAATCTAAAATAAAGGGAAAAGGTAGAAGTACCTCCCTAGACTATGACCCAAATCACAGAGACACACATTAACTAAACTAAGGTTTTATTACCCCTGAACTCATTTTTTTGTAATTTTGTACACCTTTTTGGCTTACGTGGCATCCAAATATCTCTCACGCGCCTCAACTGCATGGAGTCACAAGGTGTACCACATAAGCCAAAAGGTGTACAATATTATATATAAAATGAGTTCAGGGATAATAGGATCTTAGTTTAGTTAAGGTGTCTCTCGGAAATTTTGGTCATAATCTAGGTTGGTACTTGTGGCTTCTCCCTAAAATAAAAGAATATTTTCTATACTAACATTAGTTACATAATTATATCATATAAGTATATTTGCCATTAGTTTTGTTTTAAGAATAAGTGCAAAGAAACTGAGAAAACTTAAAAAGTGGAAGTTAAAACCGTTTTTTTAATAAATAATCTTTTCACTAATTAATTTTATTATATATAGTGGAGCTTAACCATCTTCTTCAGTCACTTCATATTCGAAAAAAAAGTGTAAAATCTCTTCTCATTTTTTCTTTCTGCTTTGATTCTCTCTGCAAAAATAAAAAATGTTACCTGCAATTGGACATACTGATGAAGAAGAAGAAGGGCAAAATGGAAATCGAAATTCAGAACAGAGAGAAACAGAGGAACTGAATGAAGAAGAAGCTGGAGGGAATCAATTAGTAGAAACAGATGAAGATCCCAATGACGATGATGAAGAAGAAGAAGAACAGATACAGAATTTAGGATCGGGAAATAATGTGAATCGTCAAAATTCTGAAGTAAATGAAAGTGGAAATCAAGAATCAGAAGGTGGAGAAAATGATGAAAATCAAGAAGAAAATACATCTTGGTTAGTAGTAGTAGAAGAAGTAGAAGACGACGAAGAAGAAGATGAAGAAGAAAGAAGAAGAACAAGAGTTGCTGAAAAAGGAAAACAACCAATGGGTGATCAAGGAGGAATATCAATTACTGAATTAAACGACGAAGACGAGGATCATCATCTGGATTTGGCGATTTTAAAAGCCATGTGCGATTACGAGTGCATTATTAGAAATTCTCCTCAACTTCCCACCTTTAATAATCGACTCGTTTACGTCAAGGATTCATTCCCCGATTTGAAAATGTCCAGAGAGGCTTTAGAAGAAAAGATTATAGCACTTTGTAAAAGTTTCAATGATGTTAGGGAACAGCTAGGAGATGATCCCGAGATGGCTCGACCTATTGATCGAGAAATTTTCAACTTGTCTATGATAATATGGGGACGAAGATAATCTCGAGATGGAAATAGGTTCTGATACTAATTTTCTGATTCATTTTACAGCAGCATTACACTTTGGTGAGTGAATCTGATGTATGTGCTATTTCTTGCTTACGATTTTCAGTTCAGCTTAATTTTTTTGTGGGATTAAAGATCATGAGCTGTTGTTTTGATCAGTTGTGTGAAAGCTTAGTAATGAAGAGTAACACTTACATATATAATCGAGAAGTATCACTTAAATTCTTCAATTGATATATAATCGAAAAGTACCACTTAAATCGAGAAGTATCACTTTTAGTGTATGAAATCTAGGAAGAGCCGTCCCCTCATTATCACTTTTACTTACATTCTATTTGGATCATTGTTACCCATTGTTTCATAATGTATTGTATTGTATTGTACTCTATTGTACTGTACTGTATGGTAGATACAATGTTTGACTAGACTATATTGTTTGTTGTTGTTTAATAACGTTTTAATTGTTTGGTTTGATTGTATCATACTATATTGTAATTTATAAATTTACTAAAATATCCTTAATTATTCTAGGGTAAGAGGTTTGACTAAAAATTAAATAATATAAGGTAAAGGGTAAAATGGTATTTTGAAATATTATGTAAAGATATAATTGGAAAAAGAAATTAAGTAACAATGGGAACACACCAAATCGGTTGTTCCATAAAATAGAGGTTTTCATTGTTACATAACAACGAAATTTAACAATACAATACATTTTAAGTAACAATCAAAACAAAGGTTGTAAGTATAGTAACGATACAATACAATACAATACAATGGGTAACAATGATCCAAACAGAGTGTTAAAGTGATATAATAAATCATACATGTTTCTCCTATAGGTTATAAGAAATACTCTCTCCGTTCCTTTTTAGTCGTTATGTTGTGGTTTTTGAAAGTCAATTTGACTAATTTTTAAAGCTAAATTAGATTTCATTAATTTGATATTTTAAAATAAAATTTTAGATATTCAAAAAATATACGGAAAGTACTATATAAATTGCAACTTTTTCATATCAATATGATAAAAAAAATACATCTGAAAATGTTAGTCAAAATTCATATCGTTTTACTTTCAAAACAAACCATAATTTTATGGTAGCGTCTATAATGAATCTAATGCTTCATATTTCATAACTCATATAATAAAGTTTTGTAAGCTTGGTCAAACTTGATTGGCCACTAAGTTATATCTTGACATTTAAAAGTAATCTAAAATTCGATATTTGGTACATAAAATTTAGTAACCAAAATGTACTTGCCATGTTTTTTTTTACATCCCTTAAAGAAAATATTACATTATTTACTCTTAGATCTCAGTTTAATACTATTCCTTTTTTAGCCACATTAATTTTATTATATAGTGGCGCTTAACCATTCGCTTCAGTCACTTCATATTCGAAACAAGTGTTGAAATCTCTACTACTTTTTTCTTTCTGTTTTGATTCTCTCTACAAAAAAATGTTACTTGAAAATGGTCGTAAGAGATTACGTACCGATGATGAAGAAGAAGAAGAAGGAGGGCAAAAGGAGGCTGATGGACAGAATGGAAATCAAGAATCTGATGAAACAGAGGGAAAAACAGAGGAATTGGATCCAAATGGAGGACGAAAAAGAAAACGCCAAAATGATGAAGATGGCAACAATGAAGAGGAAGAAGAAAAAGAAAGAAGAAGAGCTGCTAAAAGAGGAAAACAACCAATGTCTAAATTGGGAATGTGGAAAGAAGGACGCCAATCAGATGCTGACTATTATGATTATGATTGCGATTATCATCAGAATTTGGCGATTTTAAGAACCATCTGGGATTACAAGAGTAAAACTGGGGATTTCCCAAATCCACCCTCGATTAAACTACTCGATTTCATCATGTATTCACTCCCAATTTTGAAAATCTCACGAGAGAAGTTAGCGAAAAAAATCATTGCATTTAAGAATAATTATAATGATGCTTGGGAACTCGACGAAGATTATCCTGGGTTGGACAGGCCTGTGGATCGAGAAATTTTCAACTTGTCTATGCGATTATGGGGTGATCAGAAGGAATTTTATGATGACTGGAAATGGAAATAGCGAAAAGCACCATTTAGTTTATGAGAATGTGAGAAACTGGAGCTGTTGATTTCTTGTTTGTTTGCAACCAAAGCTCGAAAAAATCTTATGTGTTTCATGTATTTGGATTTGTTGAAAAATAAAAAATGTAATGTTTTATTGTAATCCTAGCAAGAGCCCAGACTTTTCACTTTCTTTCAAGTGTAAGAGAAAAGGTTCAGATTTGTCCTTATACTTTAAAGAGTCTAACTCTGCCATTCGTTAGAAGTTTGACTCATTCATTTCATGTACTCGATGTTTAGATTTGCCCTTATACTTTAAGTCTAACTTTGTCATTTGTTAGAAGTTTGACTCATTCATTTCATGTCCTCGTTGTTTAGATTTGTCCTTATACTTTAAGAGTCTAACTTTGCCATTCGCTAGAAATTTGACTCATTTATTCATGTTCTCATTGTCTAGATTTGTCCTTATACTTTAAGAGTCTAACATTGCCATTCGCTTATAGTTTGACTCATTTATTTCATGTCCTCGAACTTTAGATTTGTCCTTGTACTATAAGAGTTTGATGTGTATATACCTTATATTTACTTTGTTCAAAACATACATCAACATGGCAAGTCTCATGAATTCGGCAAGTTGCTATACTTGAGAGAAAATGAGTCAACAAAGTCTCAAATTAGAAGTATTAAATTTTGGCGTTTACGTAATTCATGAAAAAAAAGTTAAAAAAAGAAAAAAGGATCAAGAAAGATGTTTTTATCTATCTTAAGGAAATTAAGTTTCAGATTCAATATCTTACCGGTTTAAGTAGTAGATTATAGACTATAGTTGGTATAAGTTATTTTATAACTTTGCTCATATTGACCTTCTTCATCTTAGCTTTTTGCACTCACTTCTCTTTCAAACCTTTTTGTGAAAAACGATTTTCCTGAGCCGAGGATTTATAGTAAAGAATCTCTCTACCTCACAAGGGTCGAGTAAGGTCTGCGTACATGTCAGAGATGAAGAACGTAGATGACGAAGATGGATTTTATCAGGCCATAAAAAACTTTGTGCAGAATGCTGAGGGTGAAGTCATGTCATGACATGGAAATGCTAATAAAGAGGGATGAAGGTTTGCGATTGTTTGTGATTTTCTGATTATTTTGGAGAAGGTATGTACCATTTGGTGGTCGAAATAGACTAGTGCCGTGAAAAGACACTGCTTAAATAAGAGCTAGAGAGAACTAGGTATTTTATGATCATTATAGAGTTTATATTACACTCTATGATAAACATGACCCTTAACTTGACTTCAGCTGACAACTATGACCTTTTAACTTTGGATATGAACAAGTAGATAATTAAACTTGTATAAAATTAAGCAAATAGATGTCAGCTGAAGCTAAGTTAAAAAGCATATTTATGTATTATGCCTATGACAAATGAGAATGTTTAAATAATGCAAAAATATGCCATGTAAGTTGAGTTATTAAATTCAAACTTCCTTTACAAATGCATGAATTATAAATGGTAGATTGTTCATCTAAAGTAGCGTGAAACTATTTTATTCTTGCCTTCTCTTTCAAATCTATCTGACAACACGTGACACTTCATCACTTCTTTTTGTATTTATTAATTTAGGGTTAAGGGTTTTACGATTTAGAGTTTAGGGTTTATATTTTAGGTTAAGGGTTAGACTTACTATTCTTATTGTAAGTGCGATATGATAGTGTAAAAATATATGTTATAGTACCGATATATCGAAGTTAATCTAACATAAAAAATTATTTTCTATACTAACATTTATTACATAATTATCTCATATGAAGTGTTTCTGCTAAACATTTTAGTCTGTCCCAAAACACTCTTAACCATCTTCTTCAGTCACTTATATTAGAAAAAAGTGTTGAAATCTTTACTCATTTTTTGTTTCTGTTTTGATTCTCTCCGCAAAAAGAATGTTACCTTCAGTTCCTGAAATTGAAGAAGAAGAAAATCGCGAGAGCGTGGAAATGGAGATTGATGGACAGATTGAAAATCAAGAATCAGAGCATGGAAATCAAGAATCTGATGAAAAAATGGAAGAAGCAGAGGATGGAAAAACAGAGGAATTGGATCGAAATGGAAGACGAAAAAAAACGCCAAAATGAAGAAGAAAATGGCGATGCTAAAGAAGAAGAGTTGTTGAAAAAGGAAAACAACCAATGTATAAAGAAGGAGGAGAATCAGATGAGGACTATTTTGATTATGAAGAAGAATATAGCGATGACGAAGAAGAAAAAGAACCAATGTATAAAGAAGGAGCACAATCAGATGAGGACTACTTTGATTATGAAGAAGAATATAGCGACTGAAGAAGAAAAAGGAAAACAACCAATGTATAAAGAAGGTGCTCAATCAGATGAGGACTACTTTGATTATGAAGAAGAAAATAGCAACGACGAAGAAGAAAAAGGGAAAGAACCAATGTATAAACAAGGAGCACAATCAGATGAGGATTATTTTTATTATGAAGAAGAATATAGCGACGACGAAGAGGAAGAAGAGAAAGAAAGAAGAATAACTGCTGAAAAAGGAAAAAAAACCTTTTAATTTTGATGACTGAAGCTGGTTAGTAGTGTTAGTTAGCATATCAATTTGACAACGAAGAGCGCGATCGATGCAGTTTATGAGAAGGCATAATACATATATTGGACCCTAAACTTGGCTTCGAATTTTAACTTTGACCTCCAACTTTCATAGTGCACAAACATGCACTTTAACTATCCAACCTTTTAATAAATAAACACGCGAGTCCTACTTGGCAAAATGTGTGATGCGCACGTTTCTGCGCGAGTTAGGAGTAATTTTTGAGGCCCACAACGATAAAAAAAATGCTGAAATGACAACTCTACCACCCCGGATTCCGGCCAATCTCCGGCAACCCAAAACCCCCATTCATTTTCTTCTTTTTCAGGCAAAACGCCATCACCAAATGACCCCCAAACAAGTGAGCAAACACATCCATTACTCCTCCGGCCCTTTTCCGGCCAGCAAACACCACTTGTAACCACCCAAAACCTCCATTCATTTTCTTCTTCTTCCCTCCGCTCACGCCACCACCAGTGAGCCGGCTTCAACCTCAAACAACCAGCAGCTCCCAACTCCAAACACCTCCAACCCAGCCGTTCTCCTTCTTCCTCCACATCGGAGCACAACCCATGAAGCGAACGAGCTTCAAGCTCGCTAAACCCACCAAATACCCGACCCCAAACCCATCAGATCTGCCATCTCCGGCGAGAATCATCACGAAACAACACTGCTGCAACCAGCAGCTCGAACCAGACACAAAACAGCAACCAAATGATCCCCAAAACCCCATGAAAACAAAATCAACAACCACAAACACCTAAACCAAGAAGCCAGCCATCAACAAACCTCTAAGCTCCGTCAAACAATGAGCTCCAAGATCTAAAAACCATTAGGAGGAATTAATTTTGATTCTTGTATATAAATTAAAATTAATTTTGATTTTTTTAGTTCTAAAATCGAAGTGTAAAATATTTAATTAGTTGGCAGCCATTGAGTGGCTCACTAATACACGTTGGAACGTTTGTATTTCACGCTCTTTGGCTTCAAAAATCATGTGTTTATTTATTTAAAAGTTGGATAATTAAAGTGTTTGTTTGTGCACGAAAGTTGGAGGTCAAAGTAAAAATTTGAAGCCAAGCTTAGGGTCCAATATATGTATTATGCCAATGTGAGAAACTAGAGTTGTTGATCCATTGATTGTGTCATTTCTTCTTTTTCCTGTATTTGGATTTGTCAAAAATACATTTGTAATGTCGTGTTGTAATCTAATCCATATCGCTACATTTATGTTCGTCTGAGTTTGATACTTGTTTACGCGTCTTAGTGAATGAAGAAAATGGGATACACTATTCTTGCATTTTAGAACCCCAGGCATTGTAAATGGAAACCCTGAAGAGATTGATTCGTTGCTTGGTGGCAAAAGCTACGGTTTCAGAGATGATCATTCTTTTTGTTCTTTGTTATTAGTTTTGTCAATATTGCTGATATTTCGTTGTTTGAATGAAAGTAGCTGTGTGCATTATTTATTCACGGTGTTTACAAGAAATAAAATGTACATAGTTTATTCCACCATAGAAAATTATTTGAAGTCATCTTTTAAAAGGTTCTCCAAATTTTTCTTCCCAATTTTCTCGTATTCTCTACTTTTGAACTGAAGCTAGTAGTCCGACTAAATATTTGACTTGCTTGACTGGGACTTTGTAAATCCTTACAACATTCCACCATTGTATGTATTGCTTGACTAGGTCAGACCCTTGAATGGTAACTCATGCTATCAGAAATTGCAAAGATAATTATATGGATAGTCGGTGAACACGATTATAAACATATTATACATTCGTTTTCTAATATTATTAACTACTTTTCTCGAAAATGTACCTTAATTTATTTATTTTTATTTGTTGTGATCGAAACAAAATACAGTATTGTACTATTATAGTATATTCTTCTCACTATGATCAGATCGTATAAGTGTATATATATAGCTGCTGTTAACCATCTCTTGAGTCGCTTCATATTCGAAAAACGGGCAAAATCTCTACTCCTTTTTTTCTTTCTGTTTTTTTCTCTCTGCAAAAAAAGAAAATGTTACCTGAAGGAGGAGAAGCAATTCCTGGAAATGGAGGAATTTCATCTTCAAATCCTGATCCTCCTTCTCCTCCAAAGGCCGACAGTAATAGTAATCTTGAAACAGAGCTACTATGTGATGAATCATTCAGTGAAATTATCAAGGAGGAAGTAGAAGAAGAAGTTGTTAGCTCTGATTCGTATAAATTATCAACGATCTCGAAGAACACAGAGAGAATGTAGGAGGAGAAGATAATGTCAATCGTATAAACTCTGAACAAAATGAAGGCAACGAGCCCGAGGATGGAGAAAATGGCGAAAAAGAAGAAGAGGAGAAAGAAACAGAGGAACAGAAACAAAAAGCTGCTGAAAAAGGAAAAAGACCATTATTCGAAGACTCAGAAGAAGATGCAGAAGAGGAACAGAAACAACAAGCTGCTAAGAAATGGCAAAAAACATCATTGGTACCCATCTTACCAAATTTTTCAAAGTGAGAATCATCACACACAACTAAAAGAGATCAAATTCAAAATCCAACACCAAAGGTTGATACTGAATTAGTTGATATCCAGATAAACACCGAGAGCCACAAAGGTTACGATTATCATTGAGATTTGGCTATTTTAAGAGCCATGTATGATTTCAAGTTCATCAATGGTATTTACCATATCCATATCCACACTCAGATGAATTACACAATCACATCATGGATTTGATGCCTAATTTGAATATCCTCGGAAATGATTTCACGGTAAAGATCACAGCATTTGAGGATGATTTCACTACTGTTAGAATACTGGATGGAGATAATCCTGAAATGGAACAGCCCTGTTAAGCGAGAAATTTTCAACTTGTCTATGCAATTATGGGGTAATACTGATGACAATGTTGGCAGTGTGATTCGGACTCATTATAGTATAAACTTTACCGCAACATTAGAGACTCATTAGAAACTTGATTTTGTGATTTTATCTGACATATGGGCTATTTTTTTCAACTATTTCTCTTTTCATTTCTGTTTGAATACAATACATTGTTGTCTTTTTTGTATTGATTGAAGGGAGCCTTAGCGTAACGATAAGAGTTGTCCGGCCTTTCCTCGGATCATGTGTATATTGAGAGAGCTTAGTGCACCAAAAAAAAAAAAAAAATTAGTCTCCCATGATCAATTCCAACTTTATTATAGACTAGGCTGTCCCTTGAATGCTAACTCGCGCTATCAGAAATCGCAAAAGATAATTAAATGGATAGGCAGTGACTCGGTATACACGATTATAGACATATTATACATTCATCGTCTATATTTAGTTTAAGCAGTTGAATGCCTATATCATGTACTTTCCTTGAAAATGTACCGTAATTTTTATTTTATTACTTATTCTGATCTAAACTACATATAGAGAGACAGTAGCAGAAACTATATATGGGATTCCTCTAAAACTGACTTAAAGAGTAACATTAACGCATTTAAATCTCGCAAGAGAAAAGAATTATCACCTCGTTATCAGTTCAAAATTCTTCTTTCTTTCTTTCTCAGCTCGAATATTTTCAGAAAGAAACACCATGTCCGAAATGCTACCATCAGAAGAAATGATGAATGAAAAGCAAGAAAATCAAGAATCTGAAATTGATGCAGTTGTATCACCTATCTCCTCTCCTCCATATGAAGATTATCATCCATCACACTTCAACAATGATCTACAAAATGAAGAATCAACAATCTCTGCAGACAAAACAGAAAACCAAGAATCTGAACTGAAGTATATGTTTTCGAAAGTTGAAGAAAGAGGAAAGCGTCCCATGTCTGAATCATATGAATTGAAGCCCATTAATAAGCCTACATTTTCCAATCTTGAACAAGGAGGAACGTCCGAAAATGAATCGATGAAAGAAGATGAGTATGATTATGATCTTGATTTAGCAATCTTGAAGTCTATCTATCATTACTTCTTCAATCACGGGGTAATTCCATATCCTTATTCAGAGAATTTTATCAATTACATCGAGGCTTCAATTTCCAACTTGAAATTTCATGGCCAGGAATTGGTGACTAAGATCCTTGCTTTAGAGCACCAATTCTTTTCTATTATGGAAATTACTGCAGGGCATTATCCTGATATAATCCACCCTGTTTTTCGTGAAATTTTCTACTTGTCTATGGGTTTATGGGGTTATTCCGGAGATTATTACCCAGTTGACAATGTCGATGTAATCACGAGAAACAAAGAGCGAGATAATGAAGAATCATTCAATCAGTTCTTGGATGAAGAAAACAGAAAGCAAGAAAAATTGCAGGCACTGAAAAAAGGAAAACGTCCCATGTCGGAATTATATGAATTTCAGCACATTGTGCCTACATTTTCAAATCCTGGACTAGAAGCTGGAACTTCCGAAAATGTGGAAGAAGACTATGATTATGATCAGGACTTGGCGATTTTGAAGTCCATGTATCAGTACTGTTTCAATCATGGTGGCAAAATTCCATATCCGATATCGAGGGAACTGATTAATTACATCGAAGCTTTAGTCCCCAACTTGAAAGTTCGTGGCCAGGAATTGGAGACTAAGATCGTTATGTTGGAGAGCGATTTCTTAGTTGTTATGACAATGGCTGGAGGATTCGACCCTGATAAAAGCCACCTTGTTTATCACGAAATTTTCTACTTGTCTATGGGTTTATGGGGTTATTCCGGAGATTATTACCCAGTTGACAATGTCGATGTAATCACGAGAAACAAAGAGCGAGATAATGAAGAATCATTCAATCAGTTCTTGGATGAAGAAAACAGAAAGCAAGAAAAATTGCAGGCACTGAAAAAAGGAAAACGTCCCATGTCGGAATTATATGAATTTCAGCACATTGTGCCTACATTTTCAAATCCTGGACTAGAAGCTGGAACTTCCGAAAATGTGGAAGAAGACTATGATTATGATCAGGACTTGGCGATTTTGAAGTCCATGTATCAGTACTGTTTCAATCATGGTGGCAAAATTCCATATCCGATATCGAGGGAACTGATTAATTACATCGAAGCTTTAGTCCCCAACTTGAAAGTTCGTGGCCAGGAATTGGAGACTAAGATCGTTATGTTGGAGAGCGATTTCTTAGTTGTTATGACAATGGCTGGAGGATTCGACCCTGATAAAAGCCACCTTGTTTATCACGAAATTTTCTACTTGTCTATGGGTTAATTTCGGAGACTATAATTAAGTTGACAACTAGGAGCACGATGCAGTTGATAAGAACGTGAGAACTGGAGCTGCTGATCCTTTAATTTTGATAGAGTTATGTTCACAATTTAATTACGTTTGCTAAACATAGTATATACGAGATGTTGTTTGCTTGCATTTTCAGTTCGACTGCAGTTTAGAGGTAACTTGAACTTTCTGTAATTGTTTCACTTTTCCATTTTAGTTTGATATCTTCTCGTTAACTTTATTATAGAATCGGAAATGTTAGTTCTTTTAGGAAGGCGAAAAGATCAGAATAGATAAACAGATAGTACTAGCTTTCGTATTGATGAAACTCCAAAGCCCTAGAAATGAGGAGCAACACCACGAGTCTAACTGAAACCGATATTTGAAATCTTCTGAGGCGAATTAACTAAGTATTCAAGGTGAATGTTGTCTAACGTGCTATGTACTTTGCCTTTGGAATAGATGAACTGATCATCAAATCTGAGAGAACAAAATGTTGAATTGAATCGTACCAATTTCTACCGGAAGTTATTAGAAGTAGTTTGCTTTGAGTTCACTCCTTTAGTTAAATAATTTTTGCACATTCTCAAATGACCATAATTTTTCATGCCATATATATGTAGTCTTTAATCATAAAGATGATTTTGACCTATAATCTATATTTGAGTTCATTACAACTCCTCAATTTCTTCATAGTTTTGGAATAAGAAAAAAAAGTTTTTTTTCTAAGCGAGTACATTCGCATTAATTAGAAATAACTAAGGAAATTTTTAATGTCAATAACTAAGGAATTAAAATGCAAATGTAGGGCTTCTACTTCCCCATTTACGTAAATAAAACATGACTATTTAATTAATTATTGGGAGAAGGCACAAGTACCCCCCTAGATTACCCCTGAACTCATCTTATATATAATATTGTACATCTTTTGGCTTATGTGGCACATCTCAAAAGTCAAAGCCAACTCATTTTATATATAATATTGTATACCTTTTGGCTTATGTGGCACATCCCAAAAGCCAAAGGCCGAAGCCGAGCGAGCGACGACGGCGTGAGGAGTTCCCTCTTTCCAACCCTTTTAACAACTAATAGTAGTGTTTCTCTATTTAAACACTTCTATTTTTCTTTCCACCACCCATGAGGGAGAAATGTCTTTTTACTAAAGCATAAGAGAACTTTTCAAGTTCTTCTCTTTTCATCTTCCCTTCATTTCTCATTAACTCTTGTTATATACCCAACAGAATGTTCTCTAATGTGCTACATACTTTGTCTTGGAATAGATGAACTGAACATCAAATCCGAGAGAATGAAATGTTGAATTAAATCGTATCAATATTTGCACTTTTAAGTTCACTAGAAATGACTAATGGTAACTCCTTTAATCATCTAATTTTTCATGCAGCGCTAAATATAAATGAAGAGTGCCATATAATCTTTTAACATGCAGACGATTTTGGCCTATAATCTATATTGAGTTCGTTGCAACTCCTCAATTTCTTCATAGTTATGGAATAAAAAAGAAAAGTTTTTTTCCAAGTGAGTCAGTTTACATTAATTAGATATAACTAAGGAAATTTATAATGTCATAACTAACGAATTAAATGCAAATGTTGGGCTTCTACTTCTACGTTTACGTAAATAAAACATGACCATTTAATTAGAGTTTAATTTAGTGTAGGGCTAAATTTGTAATTCAACTTTGAAGCTAGGACCATGTAGTATATATAATATGTGATATCATGATGCTATCACGATGATGACGTATGGCTATGCTTGAGGACATTCCTATGTATTGTAATATGTCATATGAGTCAAATTTTGACTAGCCATAAATCATGACAGATTAGTAAATGTTTTACTTGAAAAGGTCATTTAATGTCTAATTAACCAAAATAGTCTAGAGTAAATATATAGATAGACTTATGGAAAGAAATATGACTTTTATGGCATGAAAAATTAAAGTGAGATTTAATACAATTAATATTTTAGTGATTTTGGTCAAAAGAATATGCTATAAATCTAGCAAGAGAGAAAGAACCATCTCCTCATTCTCAGACTATTTTCACAAAGAGACACATGTTAAAAATGCTACCTTCAGACCAAAATCAAGAATCTGAAGTTTGGTCACCTATCTCCTCTCCTCCACATGATCACTTTAACAACGATCTACAAAATGTAGAATCAATCATCTCTGAATCTGCAAAAGATAAAGTTGACCAAAAAGCAACAGAAAAAGGAAAACTCCCAGAATCTGACTTGTATGAAATGAAGTGTGAATGTCCAAAAATTGGAGAAAAGGGGAAGTCTCCCATGCCTGAATATTATGAATTGAAGCCCATCAATAAGCCTAAATTTTCCAATCTTATGCAGGGAGGAACGTCAAAAATTAAGTTGAAAAAAGAAGATAATTATGATTATTATCAGGATTTGGCTATCTTGAAGGCTATCTATCATTACTTCTTCAATCATGGGGTGATTCCATATCCTAATTATTCAGAGAATTTTATCAATTACATCGAGGCTTCAATTCCCAATTTGAAATTTTGTGGCCTGGCATTGAAGACTAAGATAATTTTGTTAGAAAGGCGTTTCAAAGCTATTTTGAAAGTTGCAGGATATGATCCTAATATAATCAACCCTATTCATCGTGAAATTTTCAACTTGTCGATGGGTTTATGGGGTTAGGTTTGGAGACTATTATCAAGTTGGGAAAGAGATTGACGAAACTGATGACAATTTGAGAAACTGAAGGTGTTGATCCATTCTTAAATTTTTAGGTCTAAGTCTTCATAGCATCATTTTGAATTGTTTATGCTTTTGTTTGTATTTTTCATTTCAGCTGAAATTTTATTATGGGATTAGAGATTGTGAAAGATTATTTTGATTTGATATGAAAATGTTCTCTTTTGTGGGATTAGAGATAAGATTATTTTTATTTGATATGAAAATGTTATCTTTTTCAAAGTTGATTTTGTGAGTGAATCTGCTATATAGAGTGTTTTGTTAATAACAGCATCATTTAGCAAATTCATTGACATTCAAATACACATTCTACAAACTCACTTGCAAAGTCTGATATTAGAAAGAAAGTTATTCGTCAAAAATAGGCTCTGATCCACCTTCTACGTGGTCGATCATCAGTGTCACTAGCATTTGAATTGAAACTAGCAGTCCAACACAATTCTTGACTTGCTTGACTGGGACTTCCTAAATCCTTTCCCGAATTCTAGCTATTCGATTAGACTAACTGGGAAACTGAACTTGGTGAATGCATCTGATCCATCACCCATTGTTCCTTGGGGTGCTCGAGCCTTTGCATTGATTTTTCAATACAAAGCATTAGTTAATAAAAGATCAAATAGATATATAGCTTATTCTTTCGCTCGCTTCGCAGGCACTATTATCAACTTTTTTTCTCTTGCTATTTTATAAATGTGATGGTTGAGTCAATTTATATGATCCTCAACTAATAACTAATTCAGTAACCATGGTTTGAGAAGATCAAGTTACTTAACTATATATGTCTATCAAGTCTTAATACATGAGCATAAATTATTACTAGTTTTTTCTTTGTATCGACTGAAGGGGAGTCTTAGCATAATGGCAAGAGATGTCCTAACAACCTCTATAATGGTCTCCGTATTGTCTGGCTCTTCATAGGACCATGTGCACATGAGAGTTTAGAGTATCGGACTATAGAATCATTCGAAATAGAATATTTTCCAATCTTGAACAAGGATGAACGTCCGTAAATCATGAGTTGAAATGGAGAGCACTATGCAGTTGAGGAAAGAATATTGTGAGAAACAAAAAAGAGTTGCTGAGGGCCAAGTCTTCATAGCATCATTTTTTAAATTTCTTGGAGGATCAATGTAATTTTTTAAATTTTCTTTCACTAAATAGAATCTAGTATTACATGGATTATTAATTTGGAAATCGATTTGCTTGTAATTTTTTGTGGGATCAAAGATCATGAAAATTTATTTTTATATGAAAGAGCTGGAATTTGAAGAACGAAAAGCAGCAATGCATGTTTTCTTATTTTCAAAGAATGTCTCCAACATTGGATTTTTTAGCATAAAATGAAAAAGAAAAATAAAACTACTAACTATGATTTTATGGCAGCCTCGGTAATGAATCTAATGCTTCATAGTTCATAACGTCTATAAAGTTTTATTAGCCTTATATTTGGTTTGCCAACTTTTTCATATACTTTTTAAATAACCTCCTTGCAAAACAACTTTTCCGCACCTTAATTAATTTACTGTATATTTGATACTTCCACTTATGCATGTACTCTATAAGCTTATATCCGCCAATGCTTTGACCAATAATGGAAAAATAATTTTTAGCATTTTTAGCCGCTTTGAACATTTTGTCTCACTATGTCCAACTTCGTTGACCACTAATTTACATCTTGACTTCACTATTGTCTCATCATAAAATTACATTTAATAATAATCTAATAGCATTAAAAAATTTAGACATTTAGTACATAAATATTATTAACCTATTTGAAAAAGATAATAACAGTTAAAAAAAAAAATTCCAGATGTGAATTTTTTTTAATTTGGTAATATAATTACTTTTATTATTTATTAGCTCCAAAATTTTCGTTATATTTTCTTTCTTTCTTTATGAGTTTCAACATTTTCTCAAAGAATCACCATATCACAATGCTACCCAGTAAAGAACTCAATGGAGAGAATAGTGAAGGAAAGAAAGAAAATTCAGAATCTGATGGAGAAACAATCTTGGTTTGCTTTGATCTCATTATTGAAATTCTCTTAAGGCTTCATCGAGTCGGTCAGTCATAAAAGTCGACGAACAGGTCCCAAATTCAAAAGAAGCAACAGATCGAGAAATTGAAAGATTGGGCTTAAAGAGGCCCATTCTTCTTTAAAAAGTTGTATTTTGTTATTTTGGGCCTAAGCCTTCGTCATTTTATTTATTATTATCTTGTTAGATTTTAGGACAGGTGGAAGATGGGTCTAAGGCCCAAAGAAATAAAATTCAATTTAGTCTAGGACAGGTACAAAGGTGGCAAAAATTGAGCCTTTGGCCCAAAACGAAAATAGGCTCAAGTATTGGTCCAGGCGGACAGGAAACCAGACTCGGACCTGAATTTCCCTCTTTACTTTATCATTTTATATTTGTTTACCTGTTATTACTTGTTAATCTTAAGGTTACTACAGTTTAACTTCCCGAACGATAGCCATTCTAAACCGATTTCCTAAAAAAAAATTAACCAATTAAGAACTCGCTTTCTCTGATCAATGTTAAGTCAAACGAATTTAGCCAAATAGTTAATTGCCGGATAACCGCGTATTAGCGGACATTTCGGGTGCTTTCAAACCCTTCCCGAAATGCTAATATGAACCCCCGAACCCCTTTGAATATTTTCATTAGATTTCTGTTTTAATCTTTTTGAAATAGTAGTTTTCTTGATTTTTCTTAAAAATTAAGTGGCGACTCTTAAACCAGTCTAAATTCTATTTCTAAATAAAACACTTGTTGTTCCGGGTTACAGGTTGGCTTACCTACTGATGGGTTATAGTAGGTGTCATCATGATTCGAGGAATCGGGTCGTGACATTTTCTCTTCTCTAAAACCCTAACTCAATATTGTAAAAGCGTAAACTGAATCCTATCAGTTTAGACCCCAATTAATTACCAAAAACCGAAATTAAGTCATGGAGCATGGAAAAGACCATAATGCCCTTCTAAAATCCAGATTAGACTTTCCTTATTTGAACAGCCCAACTTCAAATGGGAATATCTTAGTCATACGAACTCGGAATTGAGTAAACTCGGCGGTGTTGGAAATATTATCCCAAGATCTTTCCTACGATATCTGGTAGCACACCTGACTCATCTTGAGCCAGGAGTTATGATCGTTTGAAGTTGACCAAAAACTCAAATTGACATACTTAACAAATTTTCCAGAATTTTATTCTTTCCCAAAAATGACTATTTCCAATTTTTAACTTATTTCTAGTCCTTTCAATTAGCGAGATGTTACACTTGTTCTTTTTCACATAGTACTTATTTTGATCTCTGAGAATTGCACAAATGGCATTTTAAAATTTTGCCCCTTTAAAAACAAATTGAGAACATAATTCTGATTTCAGATAATTCTGACTGTAGTTCTTCAACTAGAAAGTTAATTTTGTGAGTGAATGGGATGTATGGAGTGTCTTGTTAATGACAGTTAGTTAATGACCTTCTACGTGGCCGATCATCAGTGTCATATGTGTTTGAACTGAAAACTAGTAGTCCGACTCAATGCTTGACTGGGACTTCATAAATCCTTACCACGTTCCACCATTGTACGTATTGCTTGATTAGGTTACACCCTTGAATGCTAACTCACGCTATCAGAAATTGCAAAGATAATTATATGGATAGACATATTATACATTCGTTTTCTAATATTATTAACTACTTTTCTTGAAAATGTACCTTTTTTTTAAATTATTTGTTGTGATCGAAACAAAATACAGAATTGTAATTACAGTACATTCTTTTCACTATGATCAGATCATATAAGTATATATATAGCTGCTGTTAACCATCTCTTGAGTCACTTCATATTCGAAAAAGGTGTAAAATCTCTGCTCCTTTTTTCTTTCTGTTTTTTCTCTCTGCAAAAAAAAGAAAATGTTACCTGAAAATGGAGGAATTTCATCTTCCTCATCTCCAATTCCTGATCCTGCTCCTCCAAAGGCCAACAGTCTTGAAACAGAGCTACTATGTGATGAATCATTCAGTGAAATTATCAAGGAGGAAGTAGAAGAAGAAGTTGTTAGCTCTGATTCGTTGAATGAACGTAAGAGATTACGTACTGTTGAAGAAGAAGAAGAAGATGGAACAGAGGCTGTTTCTGATTCGAATAAATCACGTAGAATTCATGAAGATAAAGAAGAAGAAGAAAAAGGGCCAAATGAGATTGATGAACAGAATGGAAATCAAGATTCAGAACAGAGTGGAAATCAAGAATCTGAAGTAGCTGATGAAAAAGATGGTGGAAATGAAGAAAACAACGAAGGAGCAGAAGAATCAGAACAAAAGGAAGGCAGAGAGGATGGAGATAAAGAAGAAGAGGAGAAAGAAACAGAGGGGGGAAATCAAGTAAACAACAATGGAGAAGAAGATCAAAACGAAGAAGACGAAACAGAGGAAGTAGAAAAAGAGGATGAAACAGAGGAATTGCCCCAATTTTCAACAGCTGAAGAAGAAGGCGAAAATCACGATCTCGAAGAGCATAGAGAGAATGTAGGAGGAGAAGATAATGTCAATCGTGTAAACTCTGAACAAAATGAAGAAGAGGAGAAAGAAACAGAGGAACAGAAACAAAAAGCTGCTGAAAAAGGAAAAAGACCATTATTCGAAGAAGATGAAGAAGAGGAACAGAAACAACAAGCTGCTAAGAAATGGCAAAAAACATCATTGATACCCATCACACCAATTTTTTCCAAATTCCTACGAGGAGAATCATCACACAGAACTAAAGGAGATCAAATTCAAAATTCAACACCAAAGGTTGATACTGAATTAGTCGATATTGAGATAAACACAGACAACAACAAAGGTTATGATTATCATCGGGATTTGGCTATTTTAAAAGCCATGTATGATTTCAAGTTCATCAATGGGTATTTACCATATCCACACTCAGATGAATTACACAATCACATCATGGATTTGATGCCTGATTTGAATATCCTCGGAAATGATTTGACGGTAAAGATCACAGCATTTGAGGATGATTTCAATACTGTTATAATACTGGATGGAGATAATCCTGAAATGGCACAGCCTGTTGAACGAGAAATTTTCGACCTGTCTATGCAATTATGGGGTAATTCCGACGACAATGTTGGCGATGGGATATAGCTTATGATATAATATTCAGACTCCTTATAGTAAACTTTACAGCAGCATTATAGACTCATTAGAAACTTGATTTTATGAGTTTATCTGATATATGGGCTATTTTTCTTCAACTGTTTCTCTTTTTCATTTCTGTTTGATGTCTTCTCTTTCATTTATAGAATACATTGTTGTGTTTTTTGTATCGATTGAAGGCCTTAGCGTAGAAAGGCATAGGTTCAAGCCATTGGAACTACCTCTAAAATGGACCCAGTATTGTCCGCCCTTTCCTCTGATCATGTGTATAGTGAGAGAGCTTAGTGCACCGAACACTCTTCTTTGTTTCGATTGGGATTTAAACCATTATGAAAACAAAAAAAACATTAGTCTCCCATGATCAATATCAACTTTATTATCGACTAGGCTGTCCCTTGAATGCTAACTCGCGCTATCAGAAATTGCAAAAGATAATAATATGGATAGTTGGTGACTCGGTATACACCATTATAGACATATTATACATTTGTCGTCTATATTTAGTTTAAGCAGTTGAATGTCAATATCATGTACTTTTCTTGAAAATGTACCGTAATTTTTATTTTATTACTTATTCTGATCTAAACGGCATATAGTACAGTATTTAATATGATATAGATAGACAGTAGCAGGAACTACATATAGGATTCCCCTAAAACTGATCTAAAGAGTAACACATTAACGCACTTAAATCTCGCAAGAGGAAAGAATCATCTCCTCGTTATCAGTTCAAAATTCTTCTTTCTTTCTTTCTCAGCTTGAACATTTTCAGAAAGAAACACCATCTCCGAAATGCTACCATCAGAAGAAATGATGAATGAAAATCAAGAAAATCAAGAATCTGAAATTGATGCAGTTTTATCACCTATCTCCTCTCCTCCACATGAAGATCATCATCCACCATACTTCAACAACGATCTACAAAATGAAGAATCGACGATCTCTGCAGACGAAACAGAGGACCAGAAAGCGACAGGAAAAGGAAAACTCCAAGAATCTGAACTGAAGTATATGTTTTCGAAAGTTGAAGAAAAAGGAAAGCGTCCCATGTCTGAATCATATGAATTGAAGCCCATTAATAAGCCTACATTTTCCAATCTTGAACAAGGAGGAACGTCCGAAAATGAATCGATGAAAGAAGATGAGTATGATTATGATCTTGATTTAGCAATCTTGAAGTCTATCTATCATTACTTCTTCAATCACGGGGTAATTCCATATCCTTATTCAGAGAATTTTATCGATTACATCGAGGCTTCAATTTCCAACTTGAAATTTCATGGCCAGGAATTGGTGACTAAGATCCTTGCTTTAGAGCACCAATTCTTTTCTATTATGGAAATGACTGCAGAAGCGGGACATTACCCTGATAAAATCCACCCTGTTTTTTGTGAAATTTTCTACTTGTCTATGGGTTTATGGGGTTATCCCAGAGATTATTACCCAGTTGATAATGTCGATGTAATCACAAGAAACAAAGAGCAAGAAAATGAAGAATCATTCAATCAGTTCTTGGATGATGAAAACAGAAAGCAAGAAAAATTACAGGCAGTGAAAAAAGGAAAACGTCCCATGTCGGAATTATATGAATTTCAGCACATTGTGCCTGCATTTTCAAATCCTGGACTAGAAGCTGGAACTTCCGAAAATGTGGAAGAAGACTATGATTATGATCAGGACTTGGCGATTTTGAAGTCCATGTATCAGTACTGTTTCAATCATGGTGGCAAAATTCCATATCCGATATCGAGGGAACTGATTAATTACATCGAAGCTTTAGTCCCCAACTTGAAAGTTCGTGGCCAGGAATTGGAGACTAAGATCGTTATGTTGGAGAACAATTTCTTAGCTGTTATGACAATGGCTGGAGGATTTGACCCTGATAAAATCCACCCTGTTTATCGCGAATTTTTCTACTTGTCTATGGGTTTATGGGGTTAATTTTGGAGACTATAATTAAGTTGACAGCTAGGAGCACGATGCAGTTGATAAGAAAGTTAGAACTGGAGCTGATGATCCTTTAATTTTGATAGAGTTATGTTCACAATTTAATTACGTTTGCTAAACATAGTATATATGAGATGTTGTTTGCTTGCGTTTTCAGTTCGACTGCAGTTTTGAGGTAACTTGAACTTTCTGTAATTGTTTCACTTTCCATTTTAGTTTGATATCTTCTCGTTAACTTTATTATAGAATCGGAAATGTTAGTTCTTTTAGGAAGGCGAAAAGATCAGAATAGATAAGTAGCATATTTTTAAAATGACAAACAGATAGTACTAGCTTTCGTATTGATGAAACTCCAAAGCCCTAGAAATGAGGAGCAACACCACGAGTCTAACTGAACCCGATATTTGAAAATCTTCTGAGGCGAATTAACTAAGTATTCAAGGTGAATGTTGTCTAACGTGCTATGAAAGCCTTGAGGTAACTGCATGTACACATCTTCATAAAGATCTCCCTGAAGGAATGCATTATTGACATCCATGTGAAATAAATCCCAATTCTTAGCAGCTGCAATTCCAATGACAGTCCTCACAGTGACCATCTTGGCCACTGGTGAGCAGTGGCGAATTTTAAGCTTAAAAAATGGGTCACTTGAACCCGTGGTCATCCGATAAAACTCGATGTATTACATGTATAATTTTTAAAATATGTCAAATAGCAACTGAATGAACCCATGAACACAAACAACTGGATGGTTCACTGGTTTGAGTGTCAGTTTTCCACTTTGAGGTTTGAGGGGATCGATTCCCAGATGCTGCATTTTCACAACCTTGCATTTTATTTTATTCACAAAAGAGTTTCTGCATTCAGCCTTTTTTAAACTTCTTCTAATGACTTTTTCTTATAAAAAAAATTATTTATTTTGCAAATGTATCTAATATTTTTCTTATGAAAAACCTATACTTATTATTGCTAAAATAAATAAGGCCCCTCAAATTTGAAAGCCTAAATTAGTTGCCTTTTTTCTAAAGGGACAGAGCCGCCCCTGACAATGGTGCACCCGTCTTCTTGAAATTCTAGATTCGCCTCTGCTGGTGAGAATGTGTCGTGATAATCCAGCCCTTCGAGTTGACTGTAACCTTTGGCTACCAACCTAGCCTTGTACCTTTCAATGTCACCATTTGCCTTGTATTTGATCTTAAAAACCCATTTTGAGCCAATAGCATGAACACCAACAGGCAAGGAAATTAAATCCCATGTGTGATTGTCTTCTAATGCTTAAATCTCCAGTTGCATTGCATTCACCCAATTGCATTGAACACCAACTGCCTCCTTGAAGCTTTTGGGCTCAACATGAGTTGAAAAAGCATGTATAGAAGCCTTGTAGGCAGCGGACAACCTATCATAAGAAAGTACCTTGTCTACAGAATACAATGAAGAAGATGCAGATTTCTTTCCTGTGACATAATCTTTCAACCAAATAGGAGGATTGACACTTCTTCCAGTTCTCCTGAGTTTTTCAATTTTAGCTGGTGGCTCAGGATAAGGATCAACATTCATGCTAGGGACCTGAACATCATCACCTGCAGATGGCATGTTAGGGAGTGAAGTCGGAGGCAAATACGCCGGTATCTCTAATGAGGGAGGAGTAACCATCTCAGGCAAGTGCACTCCAAATACATCCTCGTCTTCTGGAGTAACCATCTCAGGCAAGTGCACTCCAAATACATCCTCGTCTTCTGGAGTAACCATCTCAGGCAAGTGCACTCCAAATACATCCTCGTCTTCTGGAGTAACCATCTCAGGCAAGTGCACTCCAAATACATCCTCGTCTTCTGGAGTAACCATCTCAGGCAAGTGCACTCCAAATACATCCTCGTCTTCTGGAGTAACCATCTCAGGCAAGTGCACTCCAAATACATCCTCGTCTTCTGGAGTAACCATCTCAGGCAAGTGCACTCCAAATACATCCTCGTCTTCTGGAGTAACCATCTCAGGCAAGTGCACTCCAAATACATCCTCGTCTTCTGGAGTAACCATCTCAGGCAAGTGCACTCCAAATACATCCTCGTCTTCTGGAGTAACCATCTCAGGCAAGTGCACTCCAAATACATCCTCGTCTTCTGGAGTAACCATCTCAGGCAAGTGCACTCCAAATACATCCTCATCTTCTCCCCGTGAGCTCTTAAAAGGAAAATTGTCTTCTCTGAACAACACATCTCTACTCACTAAGCAAGTACCTGATTCTAAATCAAATAACTTGTAACCTTTTTGTGTTTCTGAATAACCAATCAGAACAGTTCTTCTAGCTCTGGGACTTCCTGATCTGTTGATCCTGCTAAACAAGCTGCTATTGGTTCATCCTTCAAAAAATAGAGTCCGTTATCCTCTTTACCAATCCCTAAGACCCTGTCAGTGTAAAGATCCTGGAAAATACAAAATTCTGGATAAAAGGAAGCTGAACAACCAAGATCTCTAGTCAATTTCGAAACTGATAAGAGATTAAACTTGAAATCTGGTACAAAAAGTACATTCTTCAATTTATGACTTCTCAATATTTTAGTACTTCCAGTGTGTGTCACTTCACATCTTCCACCATTAGGGACTTGAACACCACCATTTTCTCCTGAACTAGTTGTTTTAAACACTTCATCTAGACATTCTCTATCGAATGTAATGTGATGTGATGCCCCTGAATCAATTATCCATGTATGTGAAAAAGCATTGGACAATAGTGCAAAAATACCTGCCATATGAGCCTGAAAGTCACCTGAAGTACTGGCTTTGTTTCCTCTTCCAATGAGCTCCTGATAATGATCCTCAGAGATGTATCTCCCTTGTCCCTTCATATCATTTCTCCCTTGTCCCTTCACATCATTTGTCCCTTCTACCTCAGCTACATTATTACTCGCATAAGGTTTAGTAGGCACACCTGCAGATCCCAAATTTTTCTTGCTTTGGAAGTCAGGTGGATACCCAACTAATCTGTAACAGTTTGTCTTTAGATGTCCTTTGTAACCATAATGATCACAAACATATCACGGTGGTACTAATGGCCTTCTAGATTTGTAATTTTGATTCTGATTGTAGTTCGGATACTGATTCATCTGGTATTGATGTGAAGTGGGAGGTGTAGTATTGGATCTTTGGTTCTGGTGTCTTCCTACCATCATAGTCATGGAATCTCTACTCCCATCTGCTACTCCTAAACCTCTTTGACTCTCCTCTTGGATTACTAGAGCATAGGCTTGATTAACAGTTAGGACAGGGGTTTTCAATAGTATATCACTTCTCACATGACTAAAACTCTCGTTCAAGCCCATTAGAAACTGTAACAGGCGTTGATTTCTCAACAATTCGATCGAAGGTCTAGATGTCTCACAACTACACCCAGCAGTGGGTACTAATGCATCTATCTCATCCCAGTAATCCTTCATTCTAGAAAAATAGACTGTAACTGAATTTGTACCTTGAGTTAATGATGCAATGTCCTTCCATTTTTAACTCATTTTGTCCAGTTTTTTTTTACTTAGTTTTAATTAATTTCTTTATTTTCTTATAATTATCGGGAAAAGGTACAAGTACCCCCCTAGACTATAACCCAAATCTCAGAGACACACCTTAACTAAATTAAGATCCTATTACCCCCTTGAACTCTAATCCATGATAGCACTATTGCGTTAAATCTCTTCGCATTAATTAGAAATAACTAAGGAAATTTTTAATGTCAATAACTAAGGAATTAAAATGCAATTGTAGGGCTTCTACTTCCCCGTTTACGTAAATCAAGCATGACTATTTAATTAAATATTGGGAGAAGGCACAAGTACCCCCCTAGATTACCCCCTCGGTTTACGTAAATAAAACATGACTATTTAATTAAATATTGGGAGAAGGCACAAGTACCCCCTAGATTATCCCCTGAACTCATTTTATATATAATATTGTACACCTTTTGGCTTATGTGGCACATCCCAAAAGTCAAAACCAACTCATTTTATATATAATATTGTACACCTTTTGGCTTATGTGGGACATCCCAAAGCCAAAGCCAAAGCCAAAGCCAAGCGAGAGACGACGACGGCGCGAGGGGTCCTCTTTCCAACCGTTTTAACAACTAATAGAAGTGTTTCTCTATTTAAACACTTCTATTTTTCTTTCCACCACCCATGAGGGAGAAATGTCTTTTTATTAAAGCATAAGAGAATTTTTCAAGTTCCATCTTTTCATCTTCCCTCCATTTCTCATTAACTCTTGTTATATACCCAACATAATGTTCTCTAATGTGCTACATACTTTGTCTTGGAATAGATGAACTGAACATCAAATCCGAGAGAATGAAATGTTGAATTGAATCGTATCAATATTTGCACTTTTAAGTTCACTAGAAAAGACTAATGGTAACTCCTTTAATCATCTAATTTTTCATGCATCGCTAAATATAAATGAAGAGTATGCCATATAATCTTTTAACATGCAGACGATTTTAGCCTATAATCTATATTGAGTTCGTTGCAACTCCTCAAATTCTTCATAGTTATGGAATAAAAAAAGAAAAGTTTTTTTCCAAGTGAGTAAGTTTACATTAATTAGATATAACTAAGGAAATTTATAATGTCATAACTAACGAATTAAATGCAAATGTTAGGCTTCTACTTCTACCTTTACGTAAATAAAGCATGACCATTTGATTAGAGTTTAATTTAGTGTAGGGCTAAATTTGTAATTCAACTTTGAAGCTAGGACCATATAGTATATATAATATGTGATATCATGATGCTATCACGATGATGATGTATGGCTATGCTTGAGGACATTCCTATGTAGCGTAATATGTCATATGAGTCAAATTTTGACTAGCCATAAATCATGACAGATTAGTAAATGTTTTACTTGAAAAGGTCATTTAATGTCTAATTAACCAAAATAGTCTAGAGTAAATATATAGATAGACTTATGGAAAGAAACATGACTTTTATGGCATGAAAAATTAAAGTGAGATTTAATACAATTAATATTTTAATGATTTTGGTCAAAAGAATATGCTATAAATCTAGCAAGAGAGAAAGAACCATCTCCTCATTCTCAGACTATTTTCACAAAGAGACACATGTTAAAAATGCTACCTTCAGACCAAAATCAAGAATCTGAAGTTTGGTCACCTATCTCCTCTCCTCCACATGATCACTTGAACAACGATCTACAAAATGTAGAATCAATCATCTCTGAATCTGCAAAAGAAAAAGTTGACCAAAAAGCAACAGAAAAAGGAAAACTCCCAGAATCTGACTTGTATGAAATGAAGTGTGTATGTCCAAAAATTGAAGAAAAGGGGAAGTCTCCCATGCCTGAATATTATGAATTGAAGCCCATCAATAAGCCTAAATTTTCCAATCTTATGCAGGGAGGAACGTCGAAAATTAAGTTGAAAAAAGAAGATAATTATGATTATTATCAGGATTTGGCTATCTTGAAGGCTATCTATCATTACTTCTTCAATCATGGGGTGATTCCATATCCTAATTATTCAGAGAATTTTATCAATTACATCGAGGCTTCAATTCCCAATTTGAAATTTTGTGGCCTGGCATTGAAGACTAAGATAATTTTGTTAGAAAGGCGTTTCAAAGCTATTTTGAAAGTTGCAGGATATGATCCTAATATAATCAACCCTATTCATCGTGAAATTTTCAACTTGTCGATGGGTTTATGGGGTTAGGTTTGGAGACTATTATCAAGTTGGGAAAGAGATTGACGAAACTGATGACAATTTGAGAAACTGAAGGTGTTGATCCATTCTTAAATTTTTAGGTCTAAGTCTTCATAGCATCATTTTGAATTGTTTATGCTTTTGTTTGTATTTTTCATTTCAGCTGAAATTTTATTATGGGATTAGAGATTGTGAAAGATTATTTTGATTTGATATGAAAATGTTCTCTTTTTCAAAGTTGATTTTGTGAGTGAATCTGCTATATAGAGTGTTTTGTTAATAACAGCATCATTTAGCAAATTCATTGACATTCAAATACACATTCTACAAACTCACTTGCAAAGTCTGATATTAGAAAGAAAGTTATTCGTCAAAAATAGGCTCTGATCCACCTTCTACGTGGTCGATCATCAGTGTCACTAGCATTTGAATTGAAACTAGCAGTCCAACACAATTCTTGACTTGCTTGACTGGGACTTCCTAAATCCTTTCCCGAATTCTAGCTATCTGATTCGAGTAACTGGGAAACTGGACTTGGTGAATGCCTCCGATCCATCACCCATTGTTCCTTGGGGTGCTCGAGCCTTTGCATTGATTTTTCAATACAAAGCATTAGTTAATAAAAGATCAAATATATATAGGTTATTCTTTCGCTCGCATTGCAGGCACTATTATCAACTTTTTTTCTCTTGCTTTTTTATAAATGTGATGGTTGAGTCAATTTATATGTTCCTCAACTAATTCAATAATCATGGTTTGAGAAGATCAAGTTACTTAACTATATATGTCTATCAAGTCTTAATACATGAGCATAAATTATTACTAGTTTTTTCTTGTATCGACTGAAGGGGAGTCTTAGCATAATGGCAAGAGATGTCCTAACAACCTCTATAATGGTCTCCGTATTGTCTGGCTCATCATAGGACCATGTGCACGTGAGAGTTTAGAGTATCGAACTATAGAATCATTCAAAACAGAATATTTTCCAATCTTGAACAAGGATGAACGTCCGTAAATCATGAGTTGAAATGGAGAGCACTATGCAGTTGAGGAAAGAATATTGTGAGAAATAAAAAAAGAGTTATTGAGGGTCAAGTTTTCATAGCATCATGTTTTTAATTTCTTGGAGCATCAATGTAAATTTTTAAATTTTCTTTCACTAAATAGAATCGGTAATGAATCTAATGCTTCATAGTTCATAACGTCTATAAAGTTTTATTAGCCTTATATTTGATTTGCCAACATTTCATATACTTTTTAAATAACCTCCTTGCAAGACAACTTTCCCGCACCTTAATTAATTTACTATATATTTGATACTTCCACTTATGCATGTACTCAAAAAGCTTATATCTGCCAATGCTTTGACCAATAATGGAAAAATAATTCTTAGCATTTTTAGCCGCTTTGAACATTTGGTCTCACTATGTCCGACTTCGTTGACCATTAATTTACATCTTGACTTCACATTGTCTCATCATAAAATTACATTTAATATTAATCTAGTAGCATTAAAATATTTAGACATTTAGTACATAAATATTAGTAACCTATTTGAAAAAGATAATAACAGTTAAAAAAAATTTCCAGATGTGAATTTTTTTTAATTTGGTAATATAATTACTTTTATTCTTTATCAGCTCCAAAATTTTCGTTATATTTGCTTTCTTTCTTTATGAGTTTCAACATTTTCTCAAAGAATCACCATATCACAATGCTACCCGGTAAAGAACTCAATGGAGAGAACAATGAAGGGAAGAAAGAAAATTCAAAATCTGATGGACAAGCAGTCTTGGTTTGCTTTGATCTCATTATTAAAATTCTCTTAAGGCTTCCGGTGAAATCTCTCTTGCGGTGCAGGTCTATTTCAAAAACTTGGCTTGCTTTGATCTGTAGCCCTAAGCTTATCAAGTCTCATATGATTTTATCAGCTAATAAAAATGACTACACCAATCATAGGCTTATATTGAGGACTGGCCATCCCGAAAATCTTAAGGATTGTTCTCTTAAGTCTTTACTCTATGAGTCTATTATTGAAGAATTCGATCTGGATTATCTCCATGAAAAACTCTAGTAGATATTCTTTGGTCAGGGGTTCTATAAATGGATTGATTTGTCTTTTAAATGTTTCAAAGGAATTATTTCTCTAGAACCCAACAATAAGAAAGTTCAGGAAATTACCTGATTTTAAAACTATAGTGGGCGATGTTGTCCATTTCTTATATGGTTTTAGATACGATGAAATCCATGATGATTATAAGGTAGTACGTATTTGTACTAATATTGGCCGTCAGAGTGATTTTCAAGAGGTTAATATCTATAGTCTAAAGAATTATTCTTGGTGGATAACTGGTTATCCTCATAATGAGACGCGATTAATTAGTTCAGGTAAATTTGTGAATGGGAAGCTTCACTGGGCTACTAGTGCTGGTCTTGGTTACCAAAGGGGTTGGGGCATCACATCTTTTGATTTGGCTGATGAGAAATGGAGAAAGGTGGAACATCCCTTTTATGGAGAAAGGGATGGTATTCTCATGACGAGAGCACTGAGAAGTAATTTTTCTATGTTTTGTAATAATTCGATCGCTCAAGTAGATGTGTGGTAAATGAAGGAGTATGGGAATAAAGAATCTTGGATAAAAGTATTTACCATCAATTAAAATCCAGATCCTATGGATTATTTTCTTTCTCATTCCTTTTGTTTGTCAAAAGGTGGTGAATTTTTGGTTATGTTTGAATCAACTTTCATGATATACAATCCAAAGGATAACTCGATCAAAATTCTCAAGTCTCCTAAATTTAGTAAAGCTCTTACGGTGGAAATCTACGTTGAAAGTTTAATTTGTCCCCTTTCATAAAATGAACCAAGAACACAACAAGAATAAAGGTGGTTGAAGCTCTGATAATTATAATTGTATAAGTAATGATTTGAAATAGTTCCACCTTATGCATTTTGCAAAGGGCTGTTATATTTTCTTTTTTTAATCGAATAATCATTGCATATTTAAGAAGATATTTACACCTCTTCATGGAGATCTTGTTTTTTTTAATCTTTTCTTTTTTGCATATTTCAATGAAAAAAGAACTTTTTCTCATTATTTCTAATAGCTTATTAAATTTTCTTGGTGATGCCTTTTCATTAATTTAGTTATTTGGTCAATCAAAGATTGATTTTTTTTTAACTTTAGTAGTAAGATTGATATTAGCAAGCTACTATTTTTAGTAGATTTCTTTCTTTTATGTGACAGAGAACACGAGTTCCATGTTTTTCTCAAGTGAAAAAAACTTATATTACTTAGTGGGCTAAAATCATTATTCAGAACTTGATGCTAAAAGAATCTGATATAAAGGATATTACAAATTAGGACAGAAGGATCTGTATATTAGATACAAATCATTATTAAGGACTAACACCGTATTCCTACAATAAAAGAGACATTTAGTGGCTATAAATTTTTTTGCCGCAAAAATATTTTGCCTTTAGTGGTATTTATAGAATGTCTGTTATAAGTACTCAAATTTTATATTGACGTTAAATATAATACCGACAATTATATGATTGTCGCTAAATAATTGGAGCAAACATTTTGTTATTGTTATAGCGTTAGATGCTTTTTAATTATCGTCCACTTATATCCTATAATAACTGTACAAAATCTGACCCATGCGCTGCAACTCCACAAACAAAAACCATAATAATATTATTTAGTGAGAAAATTTTAAATTATTTTTATTTTCTTAAATAAAATGGGTGAGATAGTTTTTTAAAGCCACATAATATCTTTTATTTGTATTAAAAAATATTTTTTATTTTTATTTTTTTTATCCGGGCCACTAAATAAAGGGGTAAATATGCAATACTTGTTAGATAGTGAGGTATATATGCACCATTTGTAAAATAACAAAAATATTTTCATATCACTTTTTCAACGAGGAGTATATCCACTTTAATTCATGAAATTGAGGAATACATTTGTCTCTTTTCTCATTGTTATTTTTTTCATTGTCATATAATATGTAGAAAATGTAGAGGAGGTCGCAATTTATGTTTATTATGAATTTTTTTTTACCAAGAGTGGTAACTGATAAGAATGAATTTACTCCATTATTGACCATTTCTCCTTACAAGACTAATTTTTTTCATTTTGAAAAAAGAGTCACTCAGCATTTATAGCTTTTGTTATGATTTGAAAGTTTGTTCGTATAATGGTTTATCCAACTTCATTGATTACATCTTTAATTACTTCACCGTAATCCAATCATAAATAGTATTACGAGAGATAATCTAAAATTAAATTTAGTACACTATTTTATTTATTTTAGTGTTATGAATTAGCTATAAATTTAGCAAGAGACGATTTGTCTCTTCATTCTCAGTTCATTCTAAAGCATGGCAACTGAAATTGTTATTGAAATTTTCTTAAAGCTTCCAGTAAAATTTCTCTTGAAAATCAAGTATGTTTCAAAATCTTGGCATGCATTAATTAGTAGTCCTAGATTTATCAAGTATCATCTAAATTTATCAGCTAATTATAACAAATACTTCACCAACCATAATGTTATTTTGAATATAGCCCAACCAAAATTCAATCTTGAGGATTGTTTTGTTATGGAGGAAACTGACTTGGATTATCACATGAAAAACTCGGGTATATCTTTCGTGATTGAGGGTTTTATCAATGGATTGGTTTGTCTTGTAAATAAGGCAAATGAAATATTTTTATGGAATCCAACAATAAGAAAGTATAAGAAATTGCCTAATTTTAGAACTCAATTGAAGAATGAGGGTTATTGCATATATGGCTTTGGATATGATGAAATCCATGATGATTACAAGGTAATGTGCATTTTTTCTATTGTTGGATGTCCACCTCATTTTCAAGAGGTAAATATATATAGTCTAAAGAATGATTCTTGGCAAATAATACATTGTTCACTAAATGTGATACGATTAATGGGCTCGGGTAAATTTGTGAATGGAAAATTTTATTGGACTGCTAGTGTTAATATCATAAGCGGTTGGAGCATAACCTCTTTCAATTTGATTAATGAGAAATGGAGAAAGGTGGAACGACCTTACAATAGAGAAGAGAGTGAAGGTCTTGTGTTGGGGGTGTTGGGAAGTAATCTTTCTGCGATTTCTAATAATTCGACTACTCACGTAGATGTGTGGGTTATGGAGGAGTACGAGAACAAAGAATCTTGGATAAAGATGTTTACCATCAATTGTGCTCTAAATCCTGTGGATTATTTGTTTTCTCACTCTTTTTATTTGTCAAAAAGAGGTGAATTTTTGTTTATGTTTGATGATACTGCGATGATATACGATCCAAAGGATAACTTAATCAGATATTCACAGACTAGCGAATTTGATTATGATCTTTTGACAGAATTCTTTCAAAGTCTAGTATACCCGCTTTCACAAAACGAATCGAGGACACTACAAGAATAAAGGGAGCAGACGTGTGATAATTGCAACTATATAACCGATGATTTGTTAAGAGTTTCATTTTATGCATTTTACAAAGGGCATGTTTTAGGGAGAACTATAACCCATATCGATCCTCATGGAGACCTAATTTGACTTTTTCCTTTTTAGTAATTTCATGAAATAATATTATCTTTTTCCATTATTGTTAATAGCTTATTAATTTCTTTGGCAATATCCTTTCATTAATTTATCTATCTGGCCAATTAAGGATTGTATCTACTTTTTTTACTTTACCAGTAACTTTGATAGTAGCAAGAATGGATTGAATAGATGAATGCAATGGAGAAAATATTTATTTGCTACTCTTAATTAAACAAATATATAGGCACATAATATTTGCGCAAAATACTTTAGAAAAGAGTAATAGTTTTTTACCTTTCAAGATATAGGAATAAAATTTATGTATATTCAGACTTTTTCAGACTCCACTTGTGAAATTACATTAAATATGTTGTTATTTTTGTACTTGCAAAAAGAGTAGATATGGTCCATATTATTTTTCCTTTTGGCTAATAATACACAAGTTGAGTAGCAGATCATAAACACAACTAGATATCAAAACATACATTTGGCTAAAAAAAAAATCAAGAGCAACAATAAAAGTTTTTATATATAGTACAGCTTCTTCATTGACTAAATTTTTCATTCATAAAGATTTTTAGTAATCAAGTACCTACAAATAATCACACATATGTTAAATTTAGTAATCACAAACCCTAGAAACTTGACATATATATCAAAAAAACAAGTTTTGCTTTTTGATAGATAGAAACGAGAGAGAAATGAAGCAGAAGAATTGAATTGTTTTGTGTGTTTATGAGTTTCTAAAGCAAATTGACTTGGTATTTATAGCCCACGGGAGTTATAATCCAGCCAATGAAAAGACAATCAAGAGGATTGAACTTGTACACCGTTGAATGGAAGAGCAAATCAATGGTGGATAAAGATAATGGTAACACATTTAATCAATTTTAAGGATTATGATGAGTTTGTTGCCAAAAACAAAAGGAATGTGATGTGTTTGTTTCCAAAATAAAAAAGGATTATGATGTGTTAGTAGCCAAAAAAAAAAAGGAAGAGGATTATGATGAGTTTTGAATTTGAACAAAAGATTTTTTTGCGGGTAATTTTATCCTTGATATTTGGCTTTAATAGCCCTTTGAACATAATTGAAGTTTTACAATATAATGAAACGAGATGACATATTTTAAATAACTAACTTATTATCAGCTCAACAAGCCTAAAAAAAGGAAGTAGTAGTCTTAGGCCCTTTAATTTGATGGCCTCATTTTTTAAGCAATAATAGGCATTTTTTAAGATTCCCAGCCATCTAAAGCACCTGCAAACAATCACACATATATAAAACTCAGTTTCACAATGCAAATATCAATTATATGGAACAATTTAATTTTTCGAAAAAATAATAAATATTTCATTTTTTAATGTTTGATCATTTGAAATTCGCAAGCAAAAATCTGGAAAATTAATGTCACTGTGCTCTAGAATGCTGTACCTTTTCTCTTTAGGTGCAATAAATGATCTTATTTTATTTAAAAAATTATCTATTTGTGTTGCATTCTCAAAAAAAAAAAAAAAAACTTGACAAGAATACTAACAATAAAATTGTGGGGCTTGTATGTTTGTCTACCTTTACCTTAAACCTGCTAGAAGGACATAACAAGAGAGCTTACTATTAACATGAAAATTAGTTGTTGGATTCATTAAAATAGGGAAAAATAATTTATTGAGACTTGTGATATTATTAATTACCTTATTTGTTATTTTTTCAAAAAAATATATTTTATTCATCTATGATACTATATAGTAATATCATTAATAAATTCAAATGTGATTCTCATTAAATTCAAAAATGTGAGGTGAGGTGCGTGAGAATGTGACTCTTTAAGTGTCAGAGTGAATTTTCAATTTTTAGCCTGTCTTTTCTGAATCTTTTATACTGTTTGTGCACCTTTAATTTGTTTATGTTACTGTCTTCATTAATTTAAACATTGAACTCGGTTGATAAATAAACACTTAAACTTTAAAAAAATATATATTTGTATACCTTAATTTATATTAAACGATAATTAAATATTTTAATTTATTTTTATTGTGTCTAGTGGATATACAAGCATTACCGTAATATAAATTTTTATATGATTAATTTGAAAATTAAAGTGTTCAATTGACACAGTAAAAATGAATTAAGGTATATAAATATACATATTCAAAGTTGAATTGTTCACTTATACTTTTATTCTATATTAAGTGAATTTTTGAGGGTTTTTTACCATTCAAAATAATTGAATTGTTTATATTTTGAATTGTTTAAAGTTCAAGAGGAATATTTGAAATTTTTTCTATATGTGCCCTTTTCCTTAATAAAGTTTGATATTTTCAAAGAGATTAATTAATGTACTTAAAAAGTATATTTATAATTTAACAAAGAATAATAGTGAAAAATATGCCCAAAAAAAGTATTCCTTCTAATTATATTAATTGAATTTTAATATACCGCATACTTATTAAGAAAAACATTTAAGACATAATTTTAATTATATTTTTCACTATTATTCTTTGATTTAAATTATGTCTTAAATATTTTCCTTAATAAGTATGCATTATCTTAAAATTCAATTAATATAATTAAAAGGAATACTAAAATATCAAAATTTAAGCGTGTATTTATATAATCATGCCAATTTTTAAAGCTTCATGTTTTTTTTGTCTTGTTCCTTTAATAATAACCCAATAGATTCTTGCTTTTTTTTCATTCAATTGACAATATCCTCTTCTTTCTCTTTTGCCTCTAAAACTTTTTTCTTCTTCTTCATGGATTTCTAGTTAGATTTTCTGGGGTGACTTTAATATTTTTTTTGTAAAGCTTTGATTTTTTTTCTTGGCATTTTGAATGTTGTTTTGGGGTTGTCTTCTTGAGAGCAATGGGTGTTCACTTTTGTTTTCTGATAGCTAAAAAAAAGGAATTTTTACAAGGGATAATTTTTACTAATTTTTTTTGGGATTTTCTTGAGTGACTTTAATTTGTGTAAAGTATTAATCTTTTCAAGGCATTTTGAAGGATGCTGTGTGGGGTTTGTTTTCTGATAGCTAAAAAGAAGCATTTTTCATAAGGAGATAATGTCAGTCAAGAATAGAAAGATATCTTCTTGACTAACTTTTTTGAGTTTCATGGGGGTAGAAAAAGATGATAACTTTAGGAAAGTTCATTTCTTTTAGAAAGTTATCTGAGTATAAGTAGAAGAAAAGTTACATTTTTTAGTATATTGAAGGGTTGAAAAGATAGATTCTTGAAAATGGGGGAGAAGAAGAATATGCCAGCAGTTTGGTTTTCTTTAAAGAGATCTTTGCATTGTAAATCAGGGCCATCAGATGTTCATGACCCAAAAACAAGAAAAGAGTTAAGCACAATTTTGACTAAAAAAGGAGGAGGAAGGTCTGGTTGTTCAAGGTCTATAGCAAATCTCAAAGATGTAATCCATGGAAGTAAAAGACATTTGGATAAACCCCCTAGTTGTAGTCCAAGATCTATTGGTAGTAGTGAGTTTCTTAATCCAATAACTCATGAAGTTATTCTGAGTAATTCAAGATGTGAGCTGAAAATCACTAGTTTTAATGGATTTCAAGAAAGTGGTAATGGGGGTAGTGGGGTTGGGGGTGGGGTGAGTACTAATGGTGGTTCAACTTTTGTGGGTACTTTAAGGCCTGGTACACCAGGTCCAGGAGGGCACCCTACAATGCATTATTTCAATTCTGGTTGTAGGAACACTCCTACAAGGAGGAGTGCATCTTTTCTTGTTGATAAAGAAGGGCATACTAGTAGTTTTGCTTCTAAAACTAGGTATTCACTTGATAATGATGTTAATGGAACTTCTTCTGGGGTCACATGTCATAAGTGTGGAGAGCAATTTGGGAAATGGGAAGCTCTTGAAGAGCATCATCTTTCTAAGCATGCTGGTAAAAAAATCTTGCCTTTTTGCTTTTTTCATCATTCCTGTTCCTAAATCCATGCTTTCTTGCTTACACTATAGCTTATTTCCTTTTTCGTGCTCTTTGTCTGAAAAAAAGTACTTTTTTAATATTAATATAAAAATTGGGGTGGGAAAGTGGGTAGTGGATTACAAGGTGAGAAATAATTTATCGCAATGGATTAGTTAACTGTATCCTGATTCGAACTCGCACTAATAAAGTGAAAGTTTAGATAGTCAACCTATGAGATTTCCTGAAAAGAGGTACTTGCTTTGCTTTATGTTCTTTCTTCCCCTCCCACCACCCCACCCCCTTTTCTTTTTTTTGCTTATGTGTGTGTAGCCTACATCACAAGATTGTACATTTGCAGCTTCTGAGCCCTCATTGCTTAGGAATTGGAACTTCTTGTCTTTGTCTTTAGTGTTAGAAATATTGTCCTTTTTCAGTCAATTTGTTTGAAATTTGCTTCAAGGTGAGATGATATCAGTAATTTCTTCCAAAATTGATTAGCTTTGGTGGATTGGTGGTGTAGGGAGGTGAAGCAAAAGAAATCATGAAATTCTAACTGTGAAATTCTCTGCGCATTATGCGTAGATATCTATGCCTGCATTGCACTGCTGGATGAGAGAAAAATTTTGCTTCCCATCACCCTATATGTCAAATTAGGATGAATCCTCATATACAGAATGTGTTTGGACAAGCTCACCTAGGCATGTTGGTCCCGATTTGCTTGGGATTGAGATGTCGTAATTGTATTTGTTATTATTGTATTCATTTTCTGTACTTGTTGATTTAATTCTTTGAAAGGCTTCTTAGCTTGTTGTTTTTTGCTCAAATGGACAGTGAGTGAACTTTTGGAGGGTGATTCTTCAAGGAAGATTGTAGAAATAATCTGTCGCTCAAGCTGGTTAAAATCCGAGAGCCAAGTTGGACGGATTGAAAGGGTCTTGAAAGTTCACAACACACAAAAAACTCTGGCTCGGTTTGAAGAATATAGGGAGATGGTGAAAAGCAAAGCAAGTAAGCTCCCTAAGAAACATCCTCGATGTATAGCTGATGGAAATGAACTTTTAAGGTTCTATGGAACTACTTTGGCTTGCGGCCTTGGCATGAACGGATCCTGCTGTCTCTGTATATCTGATAAATGCTGCGTCTGTCGAATTATCAGAAACGGTTTCTCCACGAAGAAGGAACTCAAAGGTGGGATTGGCGTCTTCACCACCTCCACGAGTGGAAGTGCTTATGAATGCATCGAGATGAGTGAAGATGATCCATCCTTAAGAAAAGCATTGATTGTCTGCAGAGTAGTTGCAGGTCGAGTGCATAGGCCATTAGAGAACATTCAAGAAATGGCTGGCCAAACTGGGTTCGATTCTTTGGCAGGTAAGGTTGGCGTGTACTCGAACATAGAGGAGCTTTACTTGCTTAATCCAAAGGCTCTTCTTCCTTGTTTTGTGGTAATCTGCAAAGCCTAAGGGGAAAAAAAGACATTGCTGAATGTTTAAATTAGTAATGAGATTCTGCGTCACGTATAGGCTTTTCTTTTCGACATGTTCTGCAGGAATTTTTGGTTCTTGGAGTCCAAATTCTGTATCTGTTATTTACCAAAATTTGGCAAAGCTAGATGATCCAAAAGTTTCATTGATAGTTTTTTGTTGACTTTGTGGGGTGTGACTACCCCTTTTTATTCAAACCAAACCATCCCATCCCCAGGAGGATTAATTGTGCTCCCACGTACCCTCCAATGGGACTCGATTAACCCTCAATCTACTGGTTGATGATAGATGTGCTCAACCACTTGAGTAAGCCTCACTTGTCGACTACCTTTTTCTGTGTCTCTGATGATTTTTGGTTGAGTTCGTACATGTATGATGTATAGGTGTAACAGAATACCGTTTATTATACATAGTAATATAGACAACTATAGATTTGGGACCATTTCAGTTTTTAGAATGAATCCATGATCACAAATCTGGGCAGTTTTGGACTAGACACTTGTGACTTCAAAACCAAATGGTTGCTAAGGCTTAAGAAGTTTGTAAGCTATGCTTCCGGCACCTATGTTGTTCAGACTCTTTAAAAATGTTGTTGGACGCGTGTCTAATCCTCCCAAATATTGTCAGATCATTCAAAAGTAGTGCATTTTTAAAGGATCCGACATAGGTGAGACAATATCTCTAGAGAGTGTAATCGTAGTATGACATTCAAATATGAAGTAATAATTGTCCTCGTATAATCTACGTATATTCTGTCCTCTTCAAACCGGGTGTGTTTTTGTTATATCATCAACTCAATGAAATCCACTTGCAGCAACCAAAATGTGGTCCCTCAAGTTAGTACTGCTATATGCTTCATAAAATGCTAGAAGACATAAATAAATGAGATAATAAGTCATTGTCTATGTTTCTTTTGGCAGACTATATTATCTGTGTCTTATTAGACCTACTATTAATGTTGCTAGAAAAATGTTGTGATCCTCTTTTTCTTATTCTCTGCACATTTTTTTTTCCTTAATTTATCACTACTGCTGTTCAGAGAAATGAACTAGATTCATGAGATAAGTCAAAAAAGGGACCAACTTTTTCCTCTTGCTTTTAATATGACCTGAAAAAAAGTGGTACCCAATTTTATTTTAGGTGATATTATTTCTTTTGTTAACTCTTAAATTTTAAATTTTGAATTTTTCCCTCCGCTTAAGATAACAAGTTCTAAGGACACCTTTTAATATGTATTAAAAGTATTTTTTATAGTACGATATCTTTTTCTATTAAAATTGTGAGTGAGCATAAGAGATTCATTTTTATATTTGAGTTAGTATGGTTTTTATTTTTTGTATAATCATCTGAAGTTCGATATAAACATGCTTGAGTTCTATTCAAAGGAGGAAACGCTCTTACTGAGAACTCGAATCGAGATTCTTATCTATCACACCACATCTCTCTCGTTGATCATTTCGTTGGTGGTTTGGTTTTGAACAGTAGCTATCTGTTAATAAATGTTGCATGGCAATGCCAACTCATTACGTATCTATGCATCTGATTTTGATAGAAAAGACACTTGTCTATTTGTGTTCAGAAAACTGAATTCAACTGCAATTGGGGAATATTTCAGTTGGCATTTCATTAATGCTGATTTAGACTGTTCCTCTGCTTCAACCTTTCCTTCTTTTTCTTTGTTTTGGGGTGGGGGACGGGTGGAGGATAGCGACTTTGGTCCCTATGATTTTGATCCTTCAAACCATGTTGCTTCTATCTAAGCCTGAGATAATCTGTATCATGAGTCATGACATACATCCACATTCTTGAAACAGTTGAAAGAATCATCAATAAATGGACAAGAACCCGAATTATAAAGCACATGAAGATCATTGTCCTCGACCCATTCATCATCCAACTCTAGTACGTAATGAGTACTGGAAGAATCAATGGAAGAATATAAGGTTGAGTGAAGACGACAAGCAAGAATATCAGTGGTGACGACTGAGGGAGTGGTGTTGAAGGTGGAGAAGAAAATGATGAAGATGACAAATACTAGTACTTTTTTGAACACTTCTTGTTGGGTTCTAATTTGAAAATTGAAATACTTGGAACTTGAAAACTTGTACTAAATAGACAGGCAAACAGAATTTGAGTAAAATGTACTTTAATATAAAATCTTCTGTTACTGATTTAAAAAGGTGAAGGTGATAACAGAATCATAATATTTCAAAATTAGCAAAATCGAACTAGAATTTACAGACCAGTGGATCTCCTAGGAAGCAGCAGCTACTGCTTCTGTTGTTTTCCCCTTCTCTTTGACTGCTTTCTTCCAGTTCTCTGCACTATCGATGATTTCCCCAGTTTTAATGAGGTACCGGACTCTTTTTCCATTGTCTAACGTTTTGTGGCCCACCCGACTGGTTACCTTCTGCTCTTTTGAGTAAAGCATCACGTTTGAGCTGTGAATAGGAGCTTCAATCTGAAACAACAACAACAACAACTATGTCTCAGTCCAAACAAGTTGAGGAGTTTCAATCTGAAATGTTAATACAAATTTTTCTTTCTTGGTAGGGCAAAGATGAATTCAATGCTAGCCACAACGAAATGTAAAGCTCAAGATAACAATTTTCAGGTGAGTTAGAGAAGAGAGAAGTCGAGATAAAACCTTGACTATCTGGCCTGGTTCCTCCTCACTCCGACTTTTCACATGCTTGGTTTTCAAGTTCACCTCTTTTACTACTACTTTGCTGTTGTGCTTGATGATCTCGGTGATCTCTCCGATTTTACCTTTGTCATGGCCGGATATTACCTTTACAGTATCACCCAGCCTTACATGCATTTTGTGTAGTACTGGAAGACTGTTTGGCTTACATTCTTTACGCTCCCATCGCTTAAGCTGCAAAATAGACATAAAAAAGAAGCTCTTATTCAATGATAAAGCTAATTCTATTCACAATTCTCAGAAACTGTTGTTTCAGCTAAAAGAATATCATACTCATAAGAATTAGTCCCGAAGATTAGCAATACAAACATTTGGTGGCCATTTTTAAAAGCTGTTGACGAGTTAGTTTGAGCACTTCCTTCATTACATCATGTTATAAAAGAAATGCATGACCACATAACAGCAACCCTATAAAAGTAGTTGCGGCAAATGTCTATTCTCGGACACACATACTAAAGGACCAAAAAAATGAATCAAGATACCAACCTTTGCTGTAATCAAACATGGACCTTCTGTTGATTTAACCTGCACGGCATCATATGGAGATCGTCATTAAAGTGGCTAAAGATTATCCAATTTTACAGTAGACACAACAAAAAGCGACAAATGTGTAAGGCATGATATACATCCAAAGAGTGTTGACCGAATAACAAGCAAGTGCATTTTCTGGAAACAGATCTCATTCCGTATTTGCTTCCAATAACTTGTGATTATATAGGCACTAACAACAAATTCACCATTGTTTGTGATCCCTCATAGTAAACATGTTTAACAGATAACTATAATATGAGAACGATTTATATTATCGAGGAACACAGAGGCATATGTATAATATGGGTTTAGCAGAACCCAGTAGCTTTCTTTCAAAACCCTATATATGTATTAAGAAATTGCTAAATACGACCAAATATTAAAATTTCGAACCCTAAAGTCAAATACAGGATTCATCCTATGTTGGAACTTGGAAGACCATCAATTGCAACAGAGGGGGTAAGTTTAAGTTAACCAATTAGCATATTCTTAATATACTTGACTTTTTGAAGACCTTTTGAGGAACTACTGCAGCAAATTGTAGATGTCCTTATATATCAAATTATTCCCTTGCAGCTAGAAATACACTGTGTTTGGTATGTAGTTCCAACTTTCCTATGTTCCGAAAATATTTTCTTTAGGAAAACAAGTTCAAGTTCAAAATGAAGAAAATGACTTCCCTAGTGGAAGTAAGGAAAACAAGATGGATAAGTAGCATTTCAAGTTTATCATCTCCTCCGCACACACCCAATCCTTCCAACTCCCACTTCTTGACCATATCACCTCCAGCCATCCCCAAATCCCCACTCCCCATCCCATCTCACCTCCATAGTATTTTTTATTTTATTTTATGACAAGGGAACCCGCAGCCTCTACCCTTTGGGTGCGCACAAGGTAAAACTCCCGCTCCAATGCAATAGCTCGCAAACCACATAGGAGAGGTAACCCGCACTAGGCAAGCCCGGTGCGACGAGCTCGACCCAGAAGGCAAACCCCTTGCTTTCGTTGGCAAGGGATTTCGAACTTTAGACCTCCAACATGGAAGTCCCAAGCCCAAACCATTGGGCCATCCCAAAGGGTACCTCCATAGTATTTTGTTGCATATATAACATATAAATGTTCTTGGGACAATATTATCTAACTTAGTTACTATATAAAGACTAGAAAATTAGTAAGTTCCACACTTGTTTTCCAGGAAAACATTTCTAGGAAATAATTTTCCGTGGAAAACATATTCCTTCGTACCAAACAAGCAATCAAAACTTATAATGGCGAAAAAACATATGATATGAGAAAGGATTCAGGTAGCAATGGTGACGAAGACGAGAAAAAGTCCACAATATATTGTAATCAAATAATAGAAAATTAATTTCTAATCAATAGTACAATGGAGATAGATACCTTTGTCCTATGATCCCTAATACATAGAAGTCAAATTATTCAAAAAAAGACCTTTCACAAGGACAATTGAAATTGAGATAAAGCAGACAGGACATAGCCTAGTGGTTAATGAAGTGGTGGACAACTATGAGGTGTTGGTTCAAATCACAATACACTACTTTATTTCTTCGCATTTGTGTTAGACTCGATGGAGAAAGTTACTCGCAACACAATTCAATTCTGGCGAGAGGTAGCAGGTATCCTATGTAATTAGTCGAGTTGTGAGCAAGTTGGACCAGATGACACAGTTATAGAAACAAAAAAAAACGACATTTGAGAAAATTCATTTTGAAAACCAAATAGTGGAAGTTATGAGAAAGCATACCAGAGGAAGGGAGAGAGGAGGAGAGAAGCGTTGGCCGAAGAAAGAGGTGGAGGAGATGGAGAGACCAGTAAAGGAGCTCTGCAGAGCCGCCATTGCTCAAAACCTTCTGCAAAATCCTTTTGTGAAGGAAGAAACAACACTGAGCTGAGCTGAGTTTTTGGATAGGATAATAAAAACCAGAACCTCCTCCTTCTTCTCTCTCTATCCCTGTGTCCAGATACCCGATCCAACTCAATTGGACCTTCAACGGGTCGAGTACGGCCCAATTATAAAGCCCTTTTCAGCTATTGGGGAATAATCCTATTAATTTTAAAAGGGAAAAATTATCAAGTTTTATAGTTTGACAAAACAGATAAATGGTGAATTGAACAAATATATATATTGAAACAAAATCGGGGAAGTTGCTCAATCGATTGACTATTAGGATTTTACTTTACTAGTGAGGATCGATTGATAAGTCTCCCATTTTTCATTCCCCTAAAAATAAAAAATAAAAAAACTTGGTTTTTTTTAATAAAATTAGATTGAATAGGATATTAACGTAGAAGATGATATGAAGTGAAAAAGGCTGATCTGGGATTTTCCCCATTTTCTACCATTCATTAACCTTCCACGCAAATTTACAAAAACTTGAACAAAATTGGGAACAAAGGCTATCATACACTCGGACTATAACATACCCCTACGTATCCCAAACGAACTCACCAAGACAAAAGTGTGTTTTGTAAATAAAGAACCTAACAACCTGACCAATTTTACAAGATGAAACAAAAAATAAACAAATGGAAGAACTGAGTTAAACTTCATATGAGTCAGCTGTACTATCTATAGATTCCACACGTCGATGTCCAGAGATTGGACTCCGATGATCTAGCTGTTCAACATTGATGGTAATCTCCTCTGCTGTTGCAGATAAAGACCGCTTGTGGCGCTTTCTTTCGTGTCTAGACTTGAGTATCCTTGACAGAACCTGCACAGTGTCCCTCATGGAAGGCCGTTTCTTCGGGGCACGATTCACACATTTGTATGCAAGTGCTGCAACATCATTAAGTTCTTGCAGATCATACTTCCCATCAAGACGGGAATCTGCAATTTCCTCCCATCCGCCTTTTCCATCTGTAGTCATGGCTGCCTACAATCATCAATCATATCTGCTTAGTTTCTATATCACTGAAAAGGCTTCAGAAACATATGGACAATAAAAGAGGTTGTAGGGGAAGAGGGGAGGAGTGGAGAGGTTTCGAAAGTTACTCGTTATCAGTGCTCTCTATATATGTGTGCCTAAAGTTAGGAGTAGTGGCACTATACAGCATACATATGATGAAGTCATCCAAGTACAACCAGGGAAGACAAAAGATTGTGCAAAGACACTATAACAAAGGCGTAAGCAATCTCATAAAGCTATATGCTCAAGAAGTTATGGACCCTTGGTTCTCACCATATCTTTTTTCACAAAAAAAAAAAAAAAGTTTCACATCACATAATGAGGAGAGAGAGAGAGAGAGATCTTACTAGTTCAATATACTCGATAAGCCCCTGAAGAGGGTTTTTACCAGCAATAAGTTCAAATAGTAAGACCCCAAAGCTGTAAACATCGCTTTTCTTAGTGAAGGACCTAGTTGATATATATTCAGGATCAAGATATCCGAATGTTCCACGGATATTGGATACATGTTTACTGACCATTTCTTCCCTTGACAGCCCAAAATCAGCAACCTGTGTATTAAACCCAAGATTGCAAGTTATGCTTAGTACCATTAGACCAAAATGGTGTCTACATTTTCATTATGATAAACTCAGGATGGTCATAATCTTCAGTATGACCACCTCAAAGTCTGCCATTTCATTTATTATCAAACCAAAGAAACCTATTTCGTCTACTTTACTTTGGAGAGAAAAAAAAGAAACATACCCTGGCACTCATTGACTGATCCAACAAAATATTGGATGATTTAATATCCCGGTGTACAACTGGAGGAACTGCCTGAAAAAGGAAATAACAAAGAAGAAAGAGGTGAGTGAATCAGCAATATACGGTAGCAGGAGAGTTTCCACTAGGACACACATGATTCAGAAATTGAGTTCCCCCCAAAATGTATTTGTATGTGAATGGATTTCATACTTATTTCAAGGATCCTTGATACCGAAGAGAGACTGGTTATTAATCATGTGTCAGCAATTAAATGTGAATTACGGGATAAGATTACCCCGTCATGAAGATACTCTAAGCCCCTAGCCACATCCAGAGCAATTTGAACTCTCAACTCCCAGCGCAATGGTTCAAGCTTTTCATCTGTCAATGTAGTTCCATTGTTAAAATACTAACATATTATCATGCATGTGAGAGGTTATCCTGGATGCAAATATCTGGCTACACTACCATGTTTTACATTTCTATGAAAACTTTGATTGCATGAGTACATATGCTAGTCAAAATACAAATGTCAATGTATCATGAATCTCATCTCACAGAACACAAAGATAATTTCCAATTTGAGGAGGTGGGATATCTTCTAATAGTCACATAAACAATCCCTAGCATTCAGTGTACCAGTGTTAAGAACCAGCAGCGCTAAACTGGACAGTAGGGAGCCTTGCTATAAACTGATCAAATAGTTGGCGCTGAAGGGCATACAAATGGAGGAAATCATGAATGGAGAAATATTGTTCAGAAAGGAGCTCAAATCTACACTGCTAGGACACACAGTGGGTTAGCACGAGACTGACTACATCCAAAACTTGCTTTTGGTGGCAGTAAACTTCTTAACAGACTAATCTAGTTTACCCATATAAATATAGTTCCATTTACTACAAATTGGCTTCTTGAAATTGTTGCCTTGATTGATGGATGACTGATATATGTTACTCAATGAACATAATTGAGGTGAAAAGTACACATATATAGGCATGCAATATTTGGTAACCTCGGCATCATGCAATCAGAGAAATGTTTTAAAATTTAAGAATGTTGCAAGAAAATGCCTTGATCAAAACTGCCTCTATAAGAAATCTTTTTCTCTTGCCACAAAAATAATCAAACAGAGTTCTCAACAGCATACCGTACAAGTGAGAAGCTAAACTGCCTCGGCTCATGTAAACGTAGATAAGCATATGCTGACCCTTCTCTGCGCAGTATCCAACTAAATTCACTAGGTTTCTGTGGTGTAGCCTTCCCAGTAACATGACCTGTGGAAACAAAATAAGCTGGAAGTTAATTTAGTTTTAGAAAAACATTTACATCATACAATGTAGTTCAGCTATTACAGCATAAAACATACAGTTTAGCACAAAATACAAATAAAAGGATGAGGCTCATATCATATCTAGAAGCCTATTGGATGAAAAGTTTTGTTAAATATTAACTCACAAATGCTAGGATTTGCCTAAATCTTTTTTCGCGTGCTATGAAATTTAGAGAAAGCATTGTTCATGTTTGGAGGGTACACCAATTTTTCTGTCCCCATTTGCTTATGATCAGTTGCAAGCACCTCACCAGCAACAGAATCAAAATATGAGGGGAGTTGAAGTTAATATACCCTTCTCTTTTGATCTGAAAACCAGATGTTTTTGTTAAAGATCACTTGGCCTTGTACCACTGCCATGTTGTCTAAGTGATGCTCATGATTTAAGGTAAACATTTTTACGATGCACAAAAAGTAAGTAAATTTATTTAGCATTTTCCACAACTACACCATATTTTATCAACTGGTTGTTTGGTGAACTGGCCTTTCCATATGTTAACTTAGAGCTTGCTCGAGATGGTTGCCACACATTACTAAAGGTTGTCAAAATTTACAACAAATGTTTGAACAAGTTGACTTGTCAAACACACGTGATATCGTCTTGAAAAGAATTCTTCTGTAATGTTTAGAGTACCTCTGTTTGGAATTCTTTCTCCCCTTGTTTAGAATCAGTTGCAAGCACTTTGACAGCAACCGTCTCACCAGTAGACATCTGAGCTTTATAAACAGGACCATAGGCCCCTTGACCAATCAATGTGGTGAAGTTGTAGGTTGCTCTCTGCAAATCCCTGCCCATGAGTAGTAAATGATCATCATCTCAATTAAGAATCAAAAGCATTACAGCATGTAGTCATGCACTCATGGCCCTAAGATGCAAGGTCTATTTATTGAAGACTGCAATTTATGTTAAATAGTATGAACGGAATTGCAATACATGCAGCAAAGTAATGAATCAGACACATTATAATAGGATATTGCCATGAGACGAAGATGCAAAGTCTTGCTACTAGAGAATGTTCCTAGTTTTGCCCGACGTCCAAACAGTACATTGTTCAGGATTCTGATTTGAGAAAATCTAATAGTAGCCTGACAGTGGATGGACGACCTTTGAAGTTGTATGGTCTAAAGGCAATTTCTTTGATAAAGAGACAAAAAAATGGATCATTTCTTCTTCGGCAAGTTCTGAATAAAAGTGGAAGTTTGGATTTCGTAAGATCCTTATATTGTATTCTACTTCCAGTGATCGTAACAACTATAATAGTATAAAAATACTGATTTTAAACAATCTCTCCAATGATAAAATAATAGTCTTAGCCAAGTTCATCATCCCTTTTCAAAAACAATGAGAGAGCAGTAGATTGTAGACCAAACTAAGAAGTTGCAATACTCTTTCCATTTTATCAAAGATACATACTTGTAGGAGTACTCGAGAATACCGGATGCAGAAACCACATTGGACTTCCTGACGCTCCCTAACCAAAATGACATGCCATTCTGGATAGACTTTGGTGACTCAGTACCAATTGAGGAGTCTGATAATACTGTACATGTATCTACACCATTTGCACGAATAGGAACAGTGGCAGCCCTCCTAGAACTGCTATTCCCTATCTGAGGACGTCTCCTATGGTACCTCCTAAAGCAGAAAAATGCAGCTATAGCTAAAAGCACTCCTATCACCACTCCAATTGAGATGCCTATAATTAATCCAGATGACTCCTTCTCCATCTCTTCCGTGTTCCTCAATTCTCAGCTACCTAAGCATTGGTCCCATTGAGAAATACCTGTAAGAAATTAAAAGTAGTTAACTTCTGCAACCAAAAAGTCAGGATGAAAAATAAAAAGTTAACTACAACAACTTCCAACAATCCCAAACTGGTCAAGATCAACCATATGAATCCTCAATACCAATTTACCTCCATTCGGACTAATTTCATCCCAATACAAGAGTCCAGAAAAATAATAAACAAAATTTTAATCCTAAAACAATCTCCATTTTCATGAGTACAAAAATTAACCAAATTCGAGAAGAAAACAAAAACATGCTTTGATTAGCCTTGCTTGCTAATTAAAATTAACATATGAAACCACAAGTGCAAAAGTGTCATCCAGCTCAAAGCTTAAAAAAATACTCTAGCATGCCTCCCACTAATTCTCCAACCGAGACAATAAACTGCAATACAATACACAATTTTCAGTTTTCACAAATATATTTTCGGAACAGAGCATCGTATACGCATAAGTTCAAAAATCCAGATTTGGTCAAAACACGCTGGAAAAATTGACAATTTCAACTTACGACTAAGCTTATTCCACCAGCAGCCAAAAAGGAAAATCTACAAATAAATGTTCCAAACAACAAATCAAATGAAAACAACATAATGATTAGTACAAAAGATAAATTTCAGTACAGATCAAAAACTAGTGCGAAAAAGTAAAAAGTATACTCAGAAAAACGTAAATTTTCAGGCGAAAAACTGTAAAGTGCATATTCATTCCTCCATTGTTGTACCTTGAGTAAAGCAGTTAACAAAGCGTGATGAAGAAGGATCTAGGCACGTTGAGAAGCAACAAAAAAGGAAGGAATCTGGTTAAGACCGTGTTTGGAATTTGCCGATAGAGAAAAAAATGAAAATTCAATTGGAAGAGGCAAAAGAGCAGAGTGTTGTTTCAGGCAACTGGTCTCCTTCTGACATTTTTTTTTACGTTGAGAGACTTTAAAACGCGCGTGATGATGATTATTATTTATATTTCCCATAATGCCCTTTTAGTTTATATAATATTAACATATCTTTTTCTCTTCTTTTTTTTTTTTTGTTTTTTTCTTGTGATGAATTAATAAATATAGAATTAATGATAGTCTAGCTACTTTTAGGACCCTTATATAAATGTGAATTATTTTTCTTGTGTTACATAAAATGGATTAAGAGACACAAACTTTTTATTGATCGGATTAATTTGAATTATATAGCATATAATTCAATGAAAAATTATTAAGTTTGTAGAAAATTTATTTATTTTCCTTTAATAGTAAAAGATAAAAAAATTAAAATTGATGATTTTTTATTTTGATGATTTATTGTGATAAGGTTTTTAACCTTTGATAGATACATATATTGAACATAAGTTAAATGTCTAATAGGTAAGAAATAGTCTTCAAAATATCTAAACAAAAAGATGCTACTGTAAATCTATAATTTAAATGTTGTTTCTGTATATAATCTTACTATTCTCAAATTAATTATGTATGATATAATTTTCATCTTTAGGAGAGAATAATCGATTTGTGATTTGTGGACAGCGGATCGATGATAATCATTTTAATCCACAATTAGTTTTTATGTTTTTCTTTCTTTATTTGGAATTTATCTTTATTATTTTTGTGGTTAACGACTTTTGTCTTGTGTAATTTTTATTTTTATTTTTGTTGAAGAATTTGTTTAAATTTGTTTGTTATACTGTTCTTTTTAATTTGATTAAAAAAACCATCTTTTTTCTTTTTAACAATTCTTTGATTTTAATTTTACATGACATATATAAAATTAAAAATAATTTAATATATTTAACGTAGCTTTGATTTTCATTTTTTTTTACTTCTTAAATTCCATTATAAATTAAAATAGGACAAAAATTCATAATTACACGATAAAGTGAAACCACGTTTACCGTTTTTTGGGTTTAATCCAGCAAAGCTAGTACATTAACTACCTTTATAATCATTGTCCTTTAATAATGCTTATCCAAATTTGTCTCAAGATTTTACTCTATCCAATGACACAAAGATTACAAAGGTAAAAACTATTATTTGCGGCCAATATTTATAATCAAATCAACATAAACATATAATATGTGGGTGCTTAAATTTATTTTACTTAATCATGATTAGTTAGTACTTAGTTTATATACATTTTAAACTAGCTCGTTACTTTATTAAACGATGATAAATCAATATAATTACAAATTACATTATAAGATGTAACAGTAATAACAGATAGTTTTTTTTAGGGATAAGGGTCTGAAAAATACCCCAACTTTGGTCGGATTTGTTGTTGCGATACTAAACTTTCATGAGGACCTATTACCTCCCTAGATTATTTAATATCGTATTTTTTACCCCCTAAACTATTTAATAGTATATTTTAAAGGTATATATGTGCCCACGTGGACACCTTATTATTTATAATTTTGCATTATTTTTTATGTCCACGTGGGCAAATATATATGTTTAAAATACGGTATTAAATAGTCTAGGGAGATAATAAGTCCTCATGAAAGTTTAGTATCGCAACAGCAAATTTGATCAAAGTTGAGGTATTTTTCAGACCTTTATCCCTTTTTTTATATACAAATTTATTTATTTTCATAAGAGAATATTGCAACTTCTTTGATGTTTCAAAAAGTTTGACATGACATTTTATGGCCCCCTTTAAATAAATAACAAAATAGAAAAGCTACATTTTGAAAATAAAAGGACGTAGAGCGCTAATGGAATTCAAAAAATATTTCTGTATGTAGTTGAATTTGAGAAATTCAATATGGTCTTTGATTTTTTATTTTTTGTTCTTTTATTTTTTTATTTTTTTTTCTTTCAAACTGAAATTATGTTGGTAGTAATGGTTCGTATAATCATATTGTGTTATTTTTCTTTCTATCATATGTTGATTTTGTTATAAAATTCATTTTTCAGATAAATATTTCTTATAATAAAGTCATTTTTATTTTTTGATACTGAAAATGTAGTACTTTGGAGAAAAAAATATTTCATCAAAATGGAAAAAATAACGTTATAGCGATTTTTTTAAGATAATATAGGACTTATACCAAAGTTAATGGTGGATTCAATCAAACTCGTAACTCTCTGCCCATGGTTTCATAAAGATATCTTCATATTTTCTGATATTATTATTAAACTTTAATGTATATCTCTTTTTTCCAGAAAATGACTTCCGTTTACCAAATTTACTATGATTAATCTTGTCTATTTTTTTAAAATTATTTTTGGTAAAGTAAACCTTACTGATAAAATTACATTAAGTCATATCAACCTTCACTAACCCATTTATCTAAATTATCAAACACCATACCATAAGTCTCCCTCAAAATATCTTCAAATAATTGGTACATAAGTTCAAATATGAAGTATCAAAGCCGTACTAATAAATAAAAAACCCGTACTAATAAAGTACAAAATTAATCAACCAATCGACATGAACTTACAAGGTTTAATTCTAATTAATCTGAAAAAAAATCAAAAAATTAACCTATATATATACACACAACACAGTATATTTTTTTGTTAAAAAAGAAGAAGAAGAAGTTGACTCCACTTATAGGAAAATAGCGAGACCGATTCTACACACTATAACAAAAACAACTTTTAACAATAATAAATAGACACATTAATAAAGAGTGTTAAGACCTTTATCGATATTAGTTAAGTGTCATTAGATTCAATGTCGCTAACGGCTTTAGGGACATACACAAAGAGTGCTAATTGCACCTAAAAATACATATTTAGTGGCAATTGAGCTATTATCATTAATTAATTGCCGCTAAAGATCATTTTTGATGTAGTGATACCTTTTTGACTATTTTAACTTACAAGCACTTTGAAATTTATCGTACACGAAACGAGACAATAGTTATAAGCTGATTTGACCTAAATATGGATGCTTAATTAATCAGAATCTTTAGGGTGGTGTTGATTATAGCAACTCAATGGTACTATTATGAGTGATAAGAGTGTTTGGTCTGACTTGTTAGGACTCTTAATCTGCATTTCCAATTAATTAATTAGAACTATAGTCCTTTTTTAAAGTTTTGGAAATGAAATAGTAAAAATAAAAAACAAAACAAAATGGGTAGATATAGAGGGTTTATGAGTTTGGAAGAAATAGTCATTGCAGTAATCATCTGTTAACCTAACACAATCAAGTTGAATTTGATATATAAAAATTTGGAAGACATTAATTTCAAACACGACAAGATATGCCATACATTTAACAGCTACCACGTTGGACCATGTTTGAGTACGACTTCCATATATATAAGAAGAAATAAAAAAAATTGGTGACTTGATATTTCTTGGATGTGATAACTATATTTTCAATTATAATAATAAATTCTGTGTAATTTTATAAGTAGCCAACTTAAGAAGGAAAATATGTATGTAATTTTATATATTCTAATATTTATAGGATAGCGATGTTATTTCTACTTGACACTCAATATAAGATAGTAATGTGAATGAGCTTACATAGATAGAGTTATGCCATAGCTTCATTTTATTATTCTGATTTTCCATTTTCCAACTCTATACGTCATATGTGTGTTTAGTACTGATTGGTTGTTTTTTCCTAATCTTAATTTGTCTAAACTAAGAAGTTGACCATGAGAGTAAAATTTTAACCTAGAACTTATATATCTAAGTATTTATCTATCCGTTTCTCAATCTATGTGAATCCATTTGAGTGAATACAAAATTTAAGAATAAATGAAGAATTTGTGTTCGTAAATAACATGTCATAAACATATGTTAGAATATTACTCTTTTATATGACTTTCGTGGATTGAGATATAAGTACAACGGATGATTTGATTAATCAATTCGTTTGTTTTATAATTGTATAACACAAATTTCCTTTATGAATAATATATATATGTATATGATCGTGTCTTTTCATGATCTCCTATAGTCTTTTATATATATAAAATAATATAGTAGTAGTTGGTTTTAGGCTTTTGTGTGTTCAAGAAGTTGGTTTAAATGCTTAATAATAGCCTTCATCCAACTCTTAATTTGTGACAGATAATTATAAATACATGTATAAATTATAATATATCTAGGAGGGAATTAAGAATACATATATACACTGAAATATAAACATAGATCTTAAAATTAATAAAATTAAGTTGCATATTGATATATTGAATATACACGTCGTAAAAAAAGCAAACAAATTATAAGAGAGAAAGTGCATAGATGTGTTAAGATTAAACATATTGCATGTGGATATATTGCAACTTTTTGTTTATCCATTTACTTTTTAACATTAATAATAATTTTGAGTAGAGAAGAAAACGTGGTTGATGATAATAAAAAGATTTCTTTGGATCTAAAGACGTGCAGGAAAGTCACATCACATACACACTCTCATTCTTCAAGATTCATGAATTCAACATCTAACTCATAAAATGTCCAACTACAAATTTATACTATGTCGGTTTCAATTTATTTATTCTGTTTTAATTTGGTATATAATTTAAGAAAGTCAAAAAAAATTAAGATCTTGTAATCTTAAATTAAAAATATATCAAATTGTCTTTTAATTTAGTGTTATCAATTGTCAAGTATGTTACATGGAATATTGAAACTAAAGAGTTATAAAAAAAGAAAGAGTTATTCTTTTTTCAATGGGCTAAAAAGAAAAATAGAACAAACAAATGAAACAAAAAGAGTATAAATAAGTGTTTGACCATGTTTCATTATGAAATTTGAAAAAAAAAATGAAGTTGTGTTTGATCATGCATTTAAATTGAAGCTATTTTAGATTTTTTATGAGTAATTTAAAGTGAAAATACATTTTTAAATTCTTGAATATTCTAAATTCAACTTCAGCTTGAATACCAAAATTTTATGATCAAGCGCTTTTTTCTAAAGTTCAACTTCAAAAAAAAAAAGTTACAGTCAAACACTCCTTAAATAAATAAAAAATGAAAGGGAGGGTAGATTGGTAACTTCACATTAAATAGAGAGGTGGGGGTATAAACGTCAACTAGATTTAAAAAAATCAGGTCATTAATGGTACATAGAAGAATGCTACAAAACAGCAGAATGTTTTGAAGCAATATGTCCCTCTATCATATAATATATAATTTTATTAAAGCAACAAAAGCAGAAAAAATAATTTAAAAAGGGGAATTAGAAAAATGTCATCACTGTTTCATAAAGAGGAGACCAAAATTAGAGCCAACGCCCAAAATTCCGCCGCACCCTTAAAAGCCGTAACGCGGATTCTTGCACTATCGCATTTATAAATTAATCATTTCATCTCGTATTAATTGATTTATATTGATCAATATGAATATATTAATATAGGAGTAGAATAAAATGAAACGAATGTGATAACTTTTTTACTTTGAATTGATCCGCTATGGGTAAGAAATACTGGATGGAAGATAAAAATTATATGTTTTATAATAAGGTGAAAAAGCAATTTGTAGTTGGGTTTAAGTTGATTATGTGAAATTCATTAATTAAGTTAATTTACTAAACGTGCAATTCGAATTAAATTGAACATGTTAGTTTTATTAGTTTTAGTTGTAAGTTATAACGGTTGCTCTGATTTTATTTTGCTTTAATAGTTCTATCATTGGATATTAGTTTGAATTATATAATTTTTCTTTCTACTATCAAATTATTGTATCAGATTTTCTATAGGTAATTATTTTATTTATATATCATTTAGTTTTTAAACTAAAAAGGAAAAAGGGAAAAAGAATGATATAAGCATTGATCATTGTAAGCAAAGATGCTCCCATTTTGTGATCCAAGAAACATGTTATCAACACATGCAAGCACGTGCAATGGGGTGGGGGGTTCCACGTAGTCAATATCTGTATTAGAGACTGACTAAATTAGGATTCGTGCAATGCAACTTATTTTCAGTGATAACACTCTCAATAAGATATTTTTTCAAGAAACTCAAAATCGAGACTCTCTAATTAAAAGTCAAGTCTAAAGAGATCTCGATCATTTCACATCAACCTAGGAATTTTACGACTCTATTTTCTCTTTTCCTTTCCTTACTGTTTTTCTTTTCTAATAATATAGAAATACAATGTTTCTAATTCCACTCCATAGATCTCCATTTTTCTTCCTCCTAAGTACTATTGAATTTTTTTGTCTAAATTGTTTTGGAGATTTAAATTATACAAGCTGGCAATATATAAATAGTGTTGCTATTTTCTCTTGCAGGTTACCTATTATCTTTAATTTCTAGGTTACCTACTCGTACACACAACAGATAACTAATTTTTAATTATTTGATTTTGTAAAAAAAAAAAATCATTCCATTTTGAGAACTATGAAATTAATATTTGGGCTTCCTCAATTGATTGTTGCTTTTGGGCTCAAATTAGGCCTTTTTAACTTACCTAACACCCTCTAAGCTTTACGTTGGGTCCAAATGACCCGTACAACCTGTCCAGTTGGACGGGGTGAGCTATGATCCATTGATTAGTCCATCTTGACCCGGTTATTTTAGCCCAATCAAAATTTGAATGGGTAAATAACCCGCTCTTTTGACAATTTGGCCAATTTTGACTTGATACATTTCTCCAAATCTATCGGTTGCCACCTCTAGTGGAAATAATAAAGCCCATTGTGGTTGCTTAAATTTGGAGAATATTACTTCTTTTCTTTGATATTATACAAAAAACTCGTTAATTTCATATTGACCCGGCTATTTGATAATTTGATCTATTTTAACCTGCCACATTCCAATCCAAACCACGCAATTGCCACCTCTAATAGTAATAATAAAGCCCATCATGGTTGCTTAAATTTAGAGAACACTCTTTTCCTTGTATCTTGTTGTTGGTATTACCCAAGAAACTGGTTAATTCCATTTACACTTTGAGTATTTTTTACAGCTATAAATGATAAAGGCCACATAAAAAGAAAACCAAAATACGTGTGATATTATAAACTATCAGAGAGATTTTATTTTTTCGAAGTAAACCTTATATATTGTCACGATCCAAAAATGGACGTGATGGCACTCGTCTTATCCCACCAAGACAAGTCAGCCTAAAACTCAACCATTATAATAAAATGCGAAAATTTTATAATCAACTCAAAAATACCCCAATAATCTAGTTGTCACGTGTACAAGCCTCTAAAGTATTACAATTGACTTAAAAGAAAAAAACATCAGTCTCAAATGACCTTGTTTCTAGAATAGAACAAGATCATAAATAGGAGTAAGAAGGTCCGTTGAGATGATAAATAGCTACCTCACAAATCTCCAAGAAGCTTCGGAAAAGAAGAGAATGACAAGTACCACAAAATCCAGGCTCGTAACCTACAAAAATTGTAGAAGCAAGGGGTGAGTACCACACCACACGGTACTCAGCAAGTAAACTTCTAAACACAAACTAAGGGAATAAAATACGAGTACTCCTTACACACCAACCAAACCTCCACAACTACAACCTGCATAAAACCAGCCCAAGCTAACAGTTCACAGTGTACATAGCACTCAGCTCAACAACAATCACTTTAACCAATTACATATCCTCAACAACAAATTCAATATTCATCAATCACAACTTCCACAAAAAGGACACTCACAATATCAGCAACACACAAGATCAAGTTCATCTAATAGAGGTAATCAAATATCAAGTACTTTCCAATCACCAATAAAACACAAAATCATCAAGAATGAAGGATGTCATGGGATGCAATGCAATATGACACCATGAAATGATATGCCTCAGAATACCAAGTACTCTCTCAACCGTATATACATGATACTCCTAGGAAATACATCGAGAGTTCATGACCCATGGGGGACTCGCGAGGTCCATATACCGACACGGACGATCTCCACTTGTCTGTGCGAACGATCTCAACGCACTATCATAAATCAAATAAATTTGGCATGGATGATCTCCACGTGCCCAAATTATAATCTTAATATCTCACCATCCCCAGCACAGACGATCTCCACGTGCCCAACTTATACTCAATCTCATGTCAATGCATGTGCACAATATGATTTCAATAAAAGGGACGATGCATCTCAATCAAATATCAATATGATATGTAATCACCTCAGCTATCACCAGTATACAGGTTCAATAAAGAACACAATCACACATAATAAATCAAGTCAATAATATATCAACTAATGCCCATATGCTTTGGCATTCTCGAATTACAATTCGCATTCTATAGTAATAAACTTTCCCTTCATAACACACACATCACACACAAACAATTAACCACATTGCCTTTTATTACCCCTTTTCATCATTAGAATTTATCAAGGTGGACAAGTCAACCCTGCACCAAGTCCCATTACTCCCAAACACATACCACAAGGAAATACACGAATTTCATACACTTAACAAGGGTTTAGAAATCCACTTGCCTCAAACAGTCGAACAATTACTCCGGGACTCGAGACTTTTCCTTTCGTTAGGCTTCCAAATCAATGCAATCTATTCAAATAAATAATCCCAATAAATTTATGAAACTAACAACACCCATATCACTATACGTCTAACATTGACCCAAAAATCATAGAGCACAAATCTATGATTAAGTTCTTAACTTTTGATGCCAATTAACATGTCCACTCTTTCAACTTTTCTCCAAATTTTCATGTCTAGGATTAAGTTCCAAATCCTTCAAATATCATAAATCTAATGATATTCATATAATATAATACACAAAATATTAATTGCTTATCTCAATATATCAAAAAGTTAATTTGTAATATGATAATAAAACAAGAACTACTAACTACGGAAATCTAACTGTTTACGAAAATCCATGACGAGACCATATGAGGCAAAATCACTAAATTCCTAAAACTTATCAATTCAGAGCAATGATTACATTATGCCATTAGAATAATCCCCTCAACCTTATTTTCAATTCAATTCCAACCAACTATACTGACAACCAATTTGTCCCTTTTCTTTGTTTCCTTTTTTAAAAAAAACAATTTCCAATAATCTCATCCTCACACTAATATCACCTGACGACATATTTATATATATCTAAATTTTACAAGGAATCGTAGTAGAATTTACCTGATCCGCTCAAACTTTCGTACTTCTTTGTTTTTCTGCAGCACATCCAGGTTAGCTTTTGAGATAACTTATTAATCGTACTAACTTTAATTCATCTTATTAATACATGGGTCAAGTTATAAGGGTATTAATTAAATTATGGGCTTGACCCATTAAATACTAATTACCAATAATTAATTATTAGATAAATACTTGCTACTCAAATAATCGCAGTTATCGAATAGTTCAAATTCCCAAACCAACTTCACCGACCGATCAAAAGGGACCCGAGGCAACTATCGGGAGGGATAAAATTATAATTTTACGAAAATTTCCAAAATTGACTTTACGGGTCATTACATATATGTATGTAGATGAAATGCGTATAATTCAAATCATGAATTCATTTCTGATTTTGATCAAGGGGTTGTGATGGAATTTGTTAAAAAAAAAAGAAAAAAAGTCATATGCTATCTCAAAACCTAAGATCTCCATCATTTGATAAAGACAATTTTTTTCCCTTCACGTAATAAAGAGTTTGTGTTTTATTGATCTTCCAAAGAACTAGTAAGTAGATTGGACTCGCACATGAAAGAAGGATTGATGTGATATGTAGATGATATCTAACTCAACAAAATTATTAGTACTTGTTTTAGATGTTACATCTTACATAGTTATCTTGTAGTTGCTATAACTCCATCTATATACATATTTTGCCTTCTTTTAAAGGCACGCCAAAAAACCTATTCTTTTATATATAAAAAATTGTTTGAGTTTCTTTTCTTGTTGAATCTTTGTTATTTTTACTCTTAATTTATTTTTAAAAAAAACTTGTTTAATGACGAGGAATACGTCAAAAAATGTTTTAAAACTAAAATAATCCAAAAAATCATATATTTGAAGTTTTTAACTTATAAGGCATATGTTATAAGTCCATCTAAACAAACTCGTTAGAATAGTTATTTTAAGTGTTGGTCGGAACATAAAATTAGTGGGGTCTATACGGTACTATAATATCTCAGAGGTCCCAAATTAGTGATGCAAAGTGAGAACACATGGTGCTAATTGGAGTTACCGTCTTTTTTTTTTCTTTTTTCCCCATGTGTTACATGTGCATTTCCCCCTAATTGCAATATATGTCTTAAAACATAACAAAAAAATAAAATAAAAAAATTATATCTTTCTGTTTCACAACGAATATTAATTACACGGTCCTAGATCGAAATAATAATATTAGCATTTTATAATATTTTTAAAGGCGTACTTACATCACTTTCATATTCTTTTATGGACTAACAATTATTAATTCTCCAAATATCTTATTCATCAAGCCTCCATTATAATAGTACCATATTTTATCGCCATTTTTGTTTAGCTTTTCACACGTGCTTGGTAGTTTAATTAATCTGAATTTCTCTGAAATAAAAACATTTTCTATTAAGATTGTTTGTATTTTTATAATTCAAATTTGAAATTTCTGAATAAGAATATAAGAAATTATCCATTCTACTTTTCGATAATGTAACAACATTTACTTATAAAATATAGTCTATGGATTGTCTTCAAATGCATGAACCTAGGTAGGTAAACAGTCAACGTGAACTTTTCCTGGCTTTTATTCTTAGCTTATGTGCTATGGATAAATGTTAAGTATCGTTCACCACCGACGTGGGTTGTGGTGCACTGGTGGGAGTGTTTCACCCTTAACCAGAGGTCTCGGGTTCGAGCACTGGGTATGGAGAAAATCTTGGCCACCCCCGAATGGGCCTGCAGTGCTCGATCGAATTTAGTCGAAGCTCCAATGTGGACTTCGAACAAAGTATCGTTTACCTTTAATTTTAAGATTGTGAATTTCAGTTATTAAGAAAATAAAAAAATTGGAGCTTTGGAGGGGTTAGTTGAAAACTATATAATGTATACAGGTAAACATGATTTTCTTTTGCAATTTGCATATACATAAGTTTTAAAATTTCCTTGTCATATTTTTTTTTTCCAACTCCGCTTATTTAAATACTTGACCCGCCAATATCCTAGCTTGAAATCAAACTTATAATATATAATTAACCTAAAAATATTTTTTTTCTGGTAATGAGATGCACCAAGTTATATACGTGCAACCAACCGTACTGTCCGTACATATATAATTCATTATAGAGTTTATCTATACACTATAATTTTCTAACGAAGGAAGTTTAATTAATGATCATCGACATACGTGATGACATGAACATTCGTGATAAATGTTATAAACCTTTTTATTTGCACGTGTAAAATTATGAACGTAGGTCACTTTCCTTATTCCAAAGTCTTGATTGAAAAAATTGTAATTTATGGTGACTTTTGGAGCTTAATTTTCCTAGTGTAATATCCAAGAAATTGACCATTCGTGCTTTATTTAGATGGATAAGGACATGTAGACTTGTAAAGGTTAGACTAGAATTTTGTGGTGATAAATAATTCAACTCGAAATTGTCCAATTCCACATGACTCGTGTATAGTCATCTTCAATCCGTCCATTTAATTTGAAGGAAAATCCATAAATATGAGTTGATATAATTTTAATAAGTAATTCTTTTTTGACGACTCATGATATATGAACAAGTTGAATTTTGATTCGTTTTTATTTAACCTATTTTTAGTCAACCTAAATTCAACTTGGCACGTTCAATTACGACCACTACTCTAGATATAGACTAAAATCGTTTTTCATGAACTTTCCTAACTTACAACAATTAAATGAAATGATAACTAGAAAAATAACTTAGCTATGATTATGAGGTCCCAATCCCACCTTTATAACTCAAAAGAGAATTTTGAAAAAGATCCAACTATTTAGTTGATGTTAGGGGTATTTTGACAGCCGGTGAGTTATGTAGATATTAAATTTAGCGTAAGTAAGTACTATATTTAGTAGCTAGTTAGGAGGTAAGTTGTTTATGTATAAAATTAATACGATATTTGATTTTCAATTTAAAAATTTGCATGATTAATGCATATATAAATTATGAAAAAATCTATAGAGTATTATTTTATGTAAAATAGAAGGTAGAATATTTGAATAATTAAATCCTAAATAATTTATACTTATATAAAATAATACATAAATTCAATTATATAAATCCATGTGTAACTTTAACCAGTTATTAAACGACCTGTAAATGCATAGTATTTCCATATTGTACTATGAAAATCATTGAATTTCTTTTATTATTGTATAATTAGAAAATACTCTAAAGTTCACAAATACTTGAATAGTTATTCTAGAAAAGTTTATTCGCCTAATATCATGTCACATAATAAATACTCTACGAATATTTTGTTCTGTGATAAAGGGTTTTTAATTGTGGGAATCCAGAAAAATATTATATTTGATAAACATTAGGAAGAATGACATGTATTTGGTCATAATCAGTAAAAATGCAGATTAAAGAAAAAGAGGAATAAAAGGGAAAAAGTAGCCTAAGAATTAGATCATGTGGCTGGTTGCTAGTGTAACTTGGTAAGAGAATCAGATTTCTTTTTTGGTTTCTCATTCGATAAATTAGCTCCGACTAAATTCACGCATTGCATAATTTATTTGAATTTTTATATATTCATATTTAAATTTGAGAATTCTGATTAAGGGTGGAATAGTCTCACCCACAATATTTGTTATTTATATTGAGGTTTAGAATTTAATTAAACTTAAATTCACGTTAAGAAAATTCAAATCAAAGATAAAATCTTTTCTAACAAAGACAATTTTATATATAAGACTCGAACTCTAGACTCATTATTATTCAAAATAAAAGACTTTTGGTTAATAATAAAACATCTTTTTGAGTATAAAAAATCTTTATCACTATGAAATCTCAATCATGAGATTTCATTTCCCCAAACTCCTAAAAGGGTCTTATCTTGGATACACACATGACAAAAGTGTTTTTAGACGATAAGGAAATTCGCCTGACTATCCTTTAAATGTGCTCTGATAAAATTTTATTTCAATATAATAGCTTATAAATCACATATGAAATACAAATTGTATTAATTTAGTGTTGTGCAAGACAATTAATCGTGCAAATGCTATCAAATTCATGACTGAACATTTAAGAGATTCCCTGCTTAATCTACTCGAACACATCTATGAAGTGGCAATGACAAAAAGTTAATCATTTCTTTTTCATTATTTTAAGGGGGAATCGAAATCACCAATCCCATCTATCATCTTATCCCTTTTTTTCTAGTGGAAATCATCATTCACTAACCAAAATAAATCCACTAATTCCTCAATTATTATTAATTTGTTTTTAAGGTTAATTAATTAATCATCCTTTAATTATTTTTCCACAAGTACATGCACATCCACATCCACATGCACTTTAAGTTATTTTTTAAACGCGTTAGATGAAATGCATTGGATGATTACTCAACAACTCCTTATTTATTTTTTGTTTTAATTTAATTTTTTTCTTTTTAGAGGAAATTAATGAAGCGAGAATATCATTAATTAGATACACTATTCTATGTGATACACATGCTTTCTGTTAATTAAATTTAATACTCCACTACAATTAAATTCTATCTAAAATTATAAAATACTCAAATACCAACCTTGAATTTACTCGTTTCTCTCGAAATAAATTTATCATATTCATGTATTTGATGTTACTATCTGACTAGATTGAAGCATTTAAAGGTCTTGGTCATTTCTTTCTATGTGATTTTAGTTTTTTTTTTTTTTTTTTTAAAAGAAACCATTTTTACTTGCTATAATTTTATACTTATGGACCGATGCATCTATCAGTTCATTTTAAACTAGATTTTCACATTAAATTTTCAATATGTGCTATTTGCACTTTTTGACAAATATAATTATTTTCAATCTTATCTAATCTGATTGGTCACACATTGATATTCAACAAACGCAAATAACAATCAAGTCACACTTCAAACTTACTTGGTAATGATAGAGAATATTCAAAATTTCAACACGCTAGTTAAGTTTTGTTTTTCCTTGTCAATTAAGAGACAAACTCTCTTGTAAAAGGATTTTTTTTTTCATTCCCCTCCATTTTCAAATTTGTCATTTGAACTCTTCCATTATTGCCATTCATACAGTATCTAAAACCCAACAAAGGCATATTATAAAATTGTTTGGATATTGTCAAATTCAGGACTCTACCATTGATACAAGCTCCATAGGAGCATCTTTCATAATGTGGATCAATTTAGAGAGAATGAAAACTGTTGTTTATTGAAGACGTCAGTATGTATTTATATACAATGATGTGGCTAAACTAACTAACCTACTCAACTAATTAGTTATGTAACAAACTAACAGAATCAACAACTAACATGCTGACTCAGCATATAATTAGGCAGTAGCTAAGATCTTAACACCCCCCCTCAAGTTGGAAGTGTACTTCTTACATCCAACTTGTTAAGAATAGCGGAATGTTTAATCCCTGTCAATGCTTTGGTCAAGACATCTGCGAGTTGGTCTGAAGTAGTGACATGATGCAGAGTCATGAGGCCATCATGGAGCTTGTCCCTTACAAAGTGACAATCTACTTCTATGTGTTTGGTTCTTTCGTGGAACACGGGGTTCCTGGCAATGTGAAGAGCTGACTGACTGTCACAGAATACTGCATAAGGTGTTGAGGTCGGCACTACAAGTTCCTCAAAGAGTCTGTTCAACCACACTAGTTCACCAACAACCTTCCGCAAAGACCTGTACTCTGCTTCAGCTGAGGATAATGACACAGTTTCTTGTTTCTTGGATTTCCAGCTGATTGGAGTGTTTCCCAGCAGCACAATGTACCCTGAGACTGATCTCCTAGAGTCTGGGCATGCTGCCCAGTCAGAATCACAGTAAGCTCTTACTGTGCAGTCATGACTGTTGGACATAAAAATCCCAAGTGTAGGATCCCTTTTGATGTACCTTAGTAGATGAAAAGCTGCATGTAAATGAGGTTCTCGGGGATCTTGTAGAAACTGGCTTAGATGTTGCACTGCATAGGATATATCCAACCTTGTGTTAGTGAGAAAATTCAGCTTCCCCACCAATTTTCTATAAAAAGTAGGATCTGATAGGACAGTCCCCTCTTTGGCCTTTAACTTCACAGTTGGATCAAGGGGGGAAGAAGAACTAGGACAATGCAAGCAATCAAAATCTTTCAAAAGGTCTAGAGCAAACTTTCTCTGGGAAATCAGAACCCCATCCTTTTTGTATAACACCTCAAGGCCTAAGAAGTAATGCAACCTTCCCAAATCTTTGATTTTAAATTGGTCATGTAAGAACCTCTTGAGTGAATCTATTTCTGCAGAGTCAGTTCCTGTGAGGATAACATCATCCACATATACAGCCACAAATACAGTTGAGTTGGTGGACTTCTTGTAAAATAGGGAGTAATCATTAACAGAATGAGTGTAGCCTCTAGAATACAAGGCAGCAGTCAACTTTTCATACCATTGTCTGCTGGCTTGTTTAAGGCCGTAGAGTGATTTATTTAGTCTGCAAACCAGACCTGGTGCATCAACCATTAAACCAGGGGGTGCCTCCATGTAGACTTCCTCATGCAAATCGCCATGGAGAAAAGCATTGTTGACATCGAGTTGAGAAATATTCCAACCTCTTTTCACAGCAGTGGCAATTAAGGATCTTACTGTTGTCATCTTCACAACGGGTGAGAAGGTTTCCACATAATCAATTCCTGCTTGTTGAGTATAACCCTTGACAACTAACCTTGCTTTGAATCTCTCAATGCTTCCATCTGCCTTATGTTTCACCTTATATACCCATTTGCACCCTATGGCTCTCTTCCCCACAGGTAGTGGCAATAAGTCCCAAGTATGATTTGCATGTAATGCCTCAAATTCTTGAGTCATGGCTGCTTGCCAAGCAGGATTAATAGCTGCTTCTTCATAGGTCAGTGGTTCACAATCATGACATACATTTTGTAACAAAAACTGACTATCAGGAGAAAGAGCATCAGGGGTGATATGGTGGTTGTTGGAGAATAAGGCATGTAAGGATAGAGAATGGGTATGCTGTGTATGTATATTAGTGAGGCAGTGATAGTCATTTAGATATGCAGGTGCCTTGTGAGTTCTACTTGATTTTCTTGTGAAAAGAGGGTCCTCAACAGTGGGAACTATATGAGTAGTGACAGCAGGTTGTAAACCAGTATCAAGTGATGATCTAGTATCCATAACACTTACACTTTCATGATCATTTGAATAAGGTACAGGTACATATGTGTCCTCACAGTCAAGATGAGGATTAAGAGGGATAAGAGAACTAGAAGGAATGCAATGTAATGATTTGGAGACAGAATCAAAGGATGCACCTTTGGGTGCAGATGCAAAGGGAAAAACAGTTTCATGAAACACCACATCTCTAGAGACATGAATTTTTCTGGTGGCTAGGCTCAGTACTTTGTAACCTTTTGTTCCAAAAGGATACCCTACAAAGATGTGAGGCGTAGTTCTAGGCTCAAATTTGTCTCTATGAACCTTTGGTATTGTGGGATAACAAAGACAGCCAAAGCTTCTTAAAGCTGAATATTGAGGTTTTCTTTGGTATAAAACTTCAAAAGGACATTTCCCATGTAAGGAGCTAGAAGGTAACCTGTTTATGATATGGGTGGCAGTTAGGATGCACTCTCCCCAATATTTCTGGGGTAAGTGAGACTGAAACATCAAGGCTCTGGCTGTTTCTAACAGATATTTGTGTTTTCTTTCAACTACACCATTTTGTTGTGGTGTGTATGGACAAGACCTTTGGTGAATTATGCCTTTGGATTGGAAATAGAGAGTGGCTTCATTGTTTATGAACTCTAAGCCATTATCTGACCAAATGGACTTTAGGGATGTGTTAAATTGGTTTTCAACCAAGGAAAGGAAAGCTTTGATCACTTGAAGAGCATTACTCTTGCAACTCAAAAGATGTGTCCATGTGGATCTTGCTACAGTCATCCACCAAAGTAATAAAATACTTGTGATTATCATGTGTGGTAGTATTGTAGGGTCCCCAGAGATCCACATGCAGAAGTTCAAACAATTTAGTGGAATGAGTAGTGCTCTTGGGAAAAGGTAATCTGGTCTGCCTAGACATAGGACAAATTGGACAGACAAACGGTTGTTTGGTTTTAAAATTTGCAGGTATTGAATCTATGGCTTTCATCTTTGCAAAAGGTACATGACCAAGCCTGTTGTGCCACAACAAATCTTCATTATCTCTAGAGAACAAAACTGAATTGGAGTCAATTACAGGTGAATGTAAAAGACATGAATGAGATGAGTATGTAGAATTCTCTATTACAGAATTGGAAATGGAAAAACAAGAAGTACTAGAATCCATCAAGCATCTTGAGCACAAGAAATATAAACCATCCCTGCACTTACCAATCTCCTGAGGCCTCTTCATTGAAGGGGCCTGCAATAGACAAGCAGTGTCAGTGAATGTTACAGTGCCTGTTAAAGGAACAGTAAGAGAATGTATGGAGATGAGATTGAATTTGAAAGAAGGCACATATAATACTTTATACAATGTGATCTTAGGTGTAAGTGTTACATCTCCTAGCTCAGTCACTTTTACTTTATATCCATTTGGTAGGCTTATCAAAATAGGATATGGTAAAGGTCTAATGTTTGTCAAGAAGGATTTGTGAAAAGTCATGTGGTTCGATGCCCCCGAATCTAGAATCCACAAGTCAGATTTTGATTCAAAATGTTTGCATGAAAATTTACCAAGATCAATAGAGGAAGTACAAACTACGTTACCTGCAAAGTTCACAGAACCATTACCCATATCAGGACTATCTGCAACTGCTCCAGCATTATTCACTTGGAAGTGATGCAGCATTGTCATAACATTGTGGTATTGCTCCCTTGACAAACTTACATTGTCATCTGTATCCTTCTTCATTTGATTGTCCCCTTCATTGAACAACGAGTCAACTGGTGTACCATAAACATTCCCTGCAACTCGTTTGTAATTGTAGTTGGGATTAGAGTTGTATGCCTGTGTGTTTTTATTGAAATGTGGATTTTTAGTATGCTGAGCTGGTGGAATCTGCTTGTTATGTTCAGTCTGACTGTTCTGATTGTTTTGGGGGTATCCATGAAGCTTATAACAGTTCTTTACTGTGTGTCTTGTTCTTTTGCAGTAATCGCAAAACAATTGAGATTTGTCCACATAATTTCCTGCAGATGAGCGTCCTGTATTACTGGTGGATCCATGATTGAAATTTCTGGACCTTGAAGAACTAACAGTAAGTGAAGCAGAGTCCATATTCATCACATTATGTGGTTTGAACTCTCGTTGCTTTTCCTCTTGAATCAGAATTGAGAAAGCTTGAGCCATGGAAGGTAAGGGATTCAACATAAGAATACTCCCTCTTACAGCAGTGTATACCTCATTTAATCCCATGAGGAACTGTATCAGACGACGATCCTGCTCAGCTTTATGCACATTTTCCTTTGCTCCACATGAACACACACAAGTGCAATGATTCTTAGTGCAGAGATTGTTGAGTTCTTCCCACAATTTCTTCATCTTGGTGTAGTATGCAGTGATGTCAAGAGTTCCTTGAGTCAGATCGTTGATTTCCTTCTGGATCTGATACAGTTTTGCCCCATTCGTCTGATCATATCGATCTTCAAGCTCCTTCCAAAGCTCCATCGAATTGTTGACATATTCCATACTGTCTGAAATTTCCTTGGACAGAGAATTGAGAATCCACGATGTAACCATGTCATCGCAACGTTCCCAGTGTCGGAATTGGATGGAATTGATTTCAGGTTTCTTACATTCACCATTTACAAAACCTAATTTGTTCTTCGCCGAGAGTGCTCGGAGTACACTCCGTCGCCATGATCCATAACCTCCTCCGTCAAAAGGAATTGGAACGAGTGCTGCGCCAGGGTTATCTGAAGGATGCAAGTACAACGGATTGTTTAAATCAATCAAGCTGGATCCACCTGCTGTAACATTGGTAGCAGCAGTTGATGTCGATTCATCGATCGCCATGAGAATCAAACAAGAGTAGAAGCTAGAAGAAAGGAAATCCAACAATGGCAACAAAAGCCAGAGAAAAAAGGAATTGATGCGAAGATGAAATCCCCTGTCGAATCTTCACCTAAGCTTTGATACCATGTCAAATTCAGGACTCTACCATTGATACAAGCTCCATAGGAGCATCTTTCATAATGTGGATCAATTTAGAGAGAATGAAAACTGTTGTTTATTGAAGACGTCAGTATGTATTTATATACAATGATGTGGCTAAACTAACTAACCTACTCAACTAATTAGTTATGTAACAAACTAACAGAATCAACAACTAACATGCTGACTCAGCATATAATTAGGCAGTAGCTAAGATCTTAACAGATATAATATTTTTTCGACATAATACATAAACATATTCTTTAACCTTGATTTAATCTGCTATTTATCTCATTCAATTTTGACAATGCACAAGCAAACACTTAAATTTATATAAAATTAAACAAGTGGATGCATCCGTCCTACGTACATGACATCCCACATAAACGTAATATCCTATGTATATTATGATATGTCTACTTGTTTAATTCTATATAAATTTAACTTCCTATTCATGAACATGAAAAATTTAATAACATATAAATGTTAAATTAAATGATATATTTATATATTATACGGACGAGATTAGGAAAGTCACGTGTGCGTCCAGAGAGAGGTGCCTAGATAAAAGTGATGGTAAAATAAGTGACATTTTTCAGGTCATGCTGACCAAAAAAACAAAGTAACATTTGCAGAAGACCCATAATATATAGTATAGTATATGAAAGTCAGCTAAACCGCGTAACGCGCTAAAAATATATATATAAAAGTCATAAAAAAAGAATTTAGTAAGTAGTTTTTAATTGGTGAATATGTGTTGGCTGAATAAAACACTTGGCGAAATTACTCAGCTCTATACAGTGGGCGTGACCCACACATTGTCATGTGCCTCACACGTGATTGTCACCTCCTATCATCACCACTTGCATCTCCTACCCTTATTTACGTCACTTTCGATATGTATTAAGGCTCGATTAAATTTAAATTTATTTGCGATATAACAATAATAATATATCAGTGATATCTTATTAAGCAATTTAAGGAAGGTAAAGTGTACGCGAATTTTGCTATTACCTTATGAAGCAAGAGAGACTGCTTTCGAAAGATTCTTTGCTCAAGTGAATCAAATCCAAGTAGTGCAAAGTCAACATATGATAAGAATTACAAGGGTACGATTAGTACTATGCACCAACCTTCACAAGGCAAGACAACACTCTACCCCTACTAATATTCTACCCTAATACGCAACTTCACTCTTTCCTATCTAGATTCATGTCTTCGATAATATAAAGTTATGTCATATCTTATATAATTATCCATTCCAAAATTTGAAATAAAGGAGATTAGTATAATATACCCAAAATTATATATAAAAAAGATGAATGCTATAGAGCTAAATAAAATAAATAAATAAATTAATTTAGTCATTTGAATTTTCATTTATTCTTATTGAACACATGAGATAAGTATTCCTATTAGGAACAATAACATCTGCAATGTAGTTGTTTAAGAGTCTTGTTTATGGAGAAATTTATTCTCTCTAAAGTTTCAATGTTTTTCTTTATATTAGTTTTGATATAATAATATTTTGATTTCTAGTATAAAAAAATAAAAAAAATAATAAAAAAAAAGTATTCCTATTAGGATAACTCCTCCTCTTTTTTTTAGTTATATACATTAATCTCAATTAAAACATGTTTAAAATTTTACAACTTATTTACAAAAATAAATAAATCACGAAAATCGTGTTTTATACACAGTAAAGTAGCGCGTGAGTGGTCCAGGAACATTCAGCAATTGTTGAAATTAGTGGTCGGCGAAACCTTCCGTTAAAAATATTCCGTCAGTGCTTCCGTCAAATTTAACCCTATTAATACTTCATTCAAAATTACTTAACTAAAGGGTCAGCTCTCCCTCTTTAACATAAAAACAAAGCAATTTCTCATTTTCCTGCTCAATTATCCTTTTCTATATCTCAAAAATTCATACTAAAAAAATAAAATAGAATTAACTAATTTTGAAGAATTTCGAGTTTGCGTTGCGTCTTCTGTAAATTTTATCAGGTATTGTTTATTCTCAATTTCAATTCAATTTCCTTTCATTTTTCGAACACAAACACGAGAAATTTCAAGTGTTTGTGTTCTTCGTTACGAGGTGGAGAATCGAACTTAGGTGAAAGTTCAGTTAGCTAATCGACTTAGCTAACTGATTAGGTTTTGCTGCATCGAGACTGTATTTGACCTGAGTTAAAAGGTGGAGCTAGGATTTTAAATTTATACGTTCAGGATTTTAGTTTGTCTTTTTTAAAGTTAGTGAGCTCTAAACTAAATAATTCGTACATATTTAACGTTTTTTTAAAAAAGAATACTAATAAGGTTTCTTTCTTAGTTTATTATATTTCAAGTTTATAATGAAAATTTTCAGCTAATTTGCCGTATCAGCTAGTTACTCCAAAATGATATTATAAGATTTTTGAAGACATAATGCTTGTGTAGCTATAAAAATTTGTTATTAGAGGAAATGAAGGTGTCATTTATTTTTTTTGAACAGAGTTATAAGGAAATAGTGTCATTTTTTTTTGAACGAAGGGATTATTAGTTTTGACGTAAGTTTTAGAGGTTTTTTTTTTCATTGAGTGTTATTACAATGGTGGTGTGCAAGGCAGCATAAGCTGATCTCGACTATCATACTGTTAAGTTTGTAGGTTCTTTTGGGAGGAGAGTAGAGATGGAAGTTATGGTAGGGTAGAAAGTGTGTTGAGGGATATAGATGTGTCACTTGTGAGATTACACTCGATATGTTGTTGTTGAATGTATCTGTTGTGTTGTGAAAATCCTAACGATTGTGGTTGTGAAGTTGTGATTTCGATCTAAATGTCGCTACACTTAAATCTCGTATTGCATCTCATTTATTGTTAGTGTTACCTGCTATTGTTAATATCACAAGATAGATTATCATATTTTGCCTCATAAAATCATGCAACATACAATGTTTGTGCTCCTTGTGCTTGAACTTGTATTTTCTGCTTCTCTACTTCATCAGAAAACTCTGTTTTTCTATCAACGAGGGTTAGCAAACTGATCTATGCTTGTTCGTGTATCGTTTGCAGGTTGATATTTTGACAGATACAAGCTGTTAAGTGCGCATACTAGGAGCGATTTGTGCTTAGAGCAGCTAATGATAGCCATATAGTATGGAATCACACCATCTGTATGGATATGGTGGGACTGATGTGAATTTGCCATATTCTTACGCTATGACTACTACTCCTTCGATACCTAATAGGCTGTTGGGAACATTGAAATTTGATTCGGGAAATTCTCCAAATTCTCCATTTGCAAACTATAATGATCCTGGTACCCCTACCACATTAAGTGATAGCCTGGAGCAACACAGCTCTACTGAAAATATTTCAGGGACTAGTCCTTGCAGTAATTCCTCGCGGGATTATAATCTTTATTTCTGCAGGCCTAGCCCCTCAGCAGATATCCGCCATAACAGTCTTCTGGTTTATTCTGGTGATAATTCTTTACTCCAGTATGCAAATCACGGTCACAACATGAAACGTGCACTGCTTCAATTGGAGACCGCTTTAATGGGGCCAGAAGAAGTCACAACATACAGCCCTTCTGCAGGGGAAATTCAGCAGCCACAAGCATCAGGTCAGAGGTCCGGGATGTGGCACCAAGATGGCCAGGTTTCGTATCGAATTGAAACACAGCCATCACATGTTTCTGTCTTTGGCATATCAGGCAATATAATTCAAAGTGAGAAGCATCACAAACCAATGGTGGATTATCCGTCACAGGGGATTCCTTTTGGCAACCTAAAGCAGCTGCTTATCGCGTGTGCCAGAGCTCTTGCTGAGAACAACTTGGATGATTTTGAAAAATTGATTGCCAAGGCAAGAAGTGCTGTGTCCATTACTGGTGATCCAATCCAGCGTCTCGGTGCTTACATCGTAGAAGGGCTAGTAGCAAGAAAAGAAGCATCCGGAACCAACATTTACAGGGCTCTCAGGTGTAAGGAACCAGCTGGCAGGGACTTGCTTTCCTACATGCATATCTTATATGAGATATGCCCTTATCTAAAGTTCGGTTACATGGCTGCGAATGGTGCAATAGCAGATGCGTGTAGAAATGAAAATCGCATTCACATTATAGACTTCCAGATTGCACAAGGGACTCAATGGATGACTCTTCTTCAAGCTCTTGCTGCCAGGCCTAGCGGTGCACCTTATGTACGTATTACAGGTATTGATGATCCAGTTTCAAAATATGCCCGGGGAGATGGATTGACGTTAGTGGGAAAAAAGCTGGCAGCCATTTCTGAGAAATTCAACATTCCGGTTGAGTTTCATGCAGTGCCAGTTTTTGCTCCTGATGTCACCAGGGATATGCTTGATGTGAGGCCTGGTGAGGCTCTGGCAGTAAACTTCCCTTTGTCACTTCACCACACACCCGATGAGAGCGTTGATGTTACTAATCCAAGGGATGAGCTTCTAAGGATGGTGAAATCGTTTTCTCCCAAGGTAGTCACTTTGGTGGAACAAGAATCAAACACAAACACTGCCCCCTTTTTCCCTCGATTTCAAGAAGCTCTAGACTACTATTCTGCAATGTTCGAGTCCATAGATGTAACGTTAGAAAGGGACAAGAAGGAGAGGATCAACGTGGAGCAGCATTGTTTGGCAAGGGATATAGTTAACGTCATAGCATGCGAAGGCAAGGAAAGAGCGGAACGCCACGAGCTATTAGGGAAATGGAAATTGAGGTTCGCAATGGCAGGGTTTCACCAGTATCCTCTGAGCTCTTACGTAAATTCGGTGATAAAGAGCCTCATGAGGTGCTACTCAGAGAATTATACACTGGTGGAAGAAGATGGAGCTATGTTGTTGGGATGGAAAAAGAGGTACCTAATCTCTGCATCAGCTTGGCACTGAAAGAAAAAAAGAAAATTACGAATGGTGGACTAAGCTCCCACTATGTGCGGGATCTAGTGAAGATCTAGTTTAGCAAATAACAAGTTTATAAGTTCATTAAGTAGAGAAAGCAGCAGATGAAATAGCTTTTCTTGCATGTCATGTAGTTTCACTGTTCCATAGATAATTTCATGTATCAAAAACTATATTATTGTTTATAGACATCTCTTATTATGTTCATCTGTTTGTCCCTTTGGTTTGGAATTTTTCTTGCATAACCTTCAGGAAATGACACCAAATTTTGTAATGGAACAGTTGAAAACATTCGACTTTGGCCATAGATTTTTCAAGTAAAATTGGGGAAAAAATTTGGCAAATAGTGTTTGTCCATACAATTTGTCATTATTTGACAAATGTTTTTGGTAAATAACCCAAATTTCCAAATACTAGGAAAAAACTAGTATTTGGGTCAAATCTCATTATTTGGGAGCTTTTAAAAATTCAAATTCTACACTAAACTTTTACTTTTATAAAACACCCTCTATAGAAGTTGTTTGCGCTATATTACATAATTTTTACGTGAACACCAAAATAGTGATGACATATTCAGTAAATATGAAAGTGATGATATGGTTGTTGATTATTATGACTAACAATCGGCTCAGGGTAATAAAGTCATGTGTTTCATCTACTTCACGATGTATGGCATGATGCTTGTTGCACTCACCCCGAACTACCACATTGCTCCAGTGTCATGGACACTAATGTCATGGACACTACTTATTATTTGCTGCAACGAAGATCCAATTGACTTGTTGCAGAAGTTATGAATCTTGTTACGTCGACGTTTCTATCTTGCTATATAATACAAATCTATGGTTAGTTTTGATCGTTTTTAAAACTTATGGATATAAATCATATTTTTTAAAAAAGTGAAATATGTTTCCCAAATACTATGGTCCAACACATGGTGAAATTTCGAGTCCGGAGCCAAAAGAGAATCGCTGCTATTGCAGCGATATTAATTTTTATTTTTTATTTTTAAAAACAGCAGCCATTTAAAAAAGAAATTGAAATTTGACAAAATCGCTGTGGGTGCAACGATTTTTTTTTAAAAAAAAACCAAATTTGACAAATTCACTGCTAAGATAGCGATTTTAAGATTTTTTTTTAAAGAAAATTGACTAGCAGCGATTTTTGTTTATTTTAATGGAGTAGACAGAGTTAATTTTCTTCGAAGGATATATCTCCATGAGGAGCGATTTTTCCCTTTTGGTTAAAATTTTTTTTGATATGTTGTTTATGTTTTTTAAAAGAAGAAAGTTGCCCTTTTGGCTTCGTACTCATGAAATTTCACCAAACTTTTCACCCAAATAATATTTACCAAAAATATTTGGAAATCTATGACCAAACGCTAGCTAAGAGTTGGTGACATCCTAGCAAATTTCCCATCAACAAAACACACGAGAGATGTTGGTATATAAGGATGTAAATCTTAGACTATAATAATTAGTAACACATTTTAAAGCCGTACAAATGTCCAGAGCAGACAATGAGTTGGGCTTTTTCCTAAGAGGGGGGTGGGGGTTATGACACTAGGGGTGTGCAAAAATCGAACCGACCAATAAACCAAATCGGAAAAAGTGTTATTGATTTATTGCTATTGGGTTAACGGTTTCATAAAAAAAATTATCGGGTTATCGATTCAGTATTGGGTTATTGGGTAAACCAATAACCCATTAAGAGTTAAAGACTATAGTAATTTACTACTTTACATATACATACAAATTAGTAAATATTAATCTCAATATCTTAATAGTTATGTCTTTGTCATTTAGCCATCAATTCATACTTCACTCTGACTTTGAGTTCATAACTTTACATTATACAAATCGTCAAATCCTAAAGTAAGAACCAAATTCCTCTTAATTTCTCTTTGTGTTACACATGTATAGTTCTTTTCATGTTTGTTATTATTATTTCTATTTTATAAGCTTTTGTAAAGTTACATTATTGTCTTGTCTTGTCAAATTTATTAGAGAAGTCATATATATTTTTTTATAAGCATTTTCTTATTGGTTAAACCGAAAAGTGAACCGTTAAGGAACAAAGCCGATAAATCGAAAACCGATAAAAAATTATCTTATTGGTTCATTATTGATTTAGCGTATTTAAAAACTGAAAATCAATAAATTGAACCGATAATACATAAAATCGAACCGACCGATTCACATTCCTATATAACACCCTAGGCAAGCTCTCATATGGTATAAAAGTTGTGCAGGCCTAAATTCAAAATGGGCTATTACAAAGAGAATTTTGCCCTTTTAGCACATTATCTTTGTGAACTGTAGAAACAAATGAAAGGCCCAATTGGCATGCCAACTCTATTGTGCGTGTGACAAAAAAAAAATTAGTATAAATTATAGGAACCACATATTATAAGTACTAAATAATATCCTATTCCTTCTAGTTTTCTATTTACCAAATATCCCTTAAAAAATGATATTTGCGGGATACATAGCGTTGTGCACGGGATACATTAGGTTTGATACATTCCACATAGTGGTATACATAGCGTTGTGCACGAGATACATTAGATTTGATACATTCCACATAGCGGGATACAATAGGATTGTGCACGAAATACATGCGGGATATATAGCGTTGTGCACGGGATACATAGTACATAGCGTTGTGCACGGGATACATAGGTAAATAAAGGATTTTTGAAATTTTTGAAATAAGTAGGGATAAATGGATATTAAGGCAAGTAAAGAAGTGTAGTTAAGTAATTTGTCCATTTGGTGTATCACACAATAAATATACATAATCAAATTATATACCAATTAATCCCATTAGTATTAATAAGAGTGTTTAGACTTTAGATATTGTTTTTTTCCAACTAAACAAGGCTTCTATTAATTCATTAAGGACATGAATCATGATACGTCCAACAAAATATATAACATTATTTTTCTGACAAGAATATCTTTTCAGTCAGTAAAATATATAATTTAGGCTATTTACACTAGGGGTGTACATGATCGTGTTGGTTCGGCTTTTTTAAATATCAAACCAAACCATTTGTGTACTAAAAATTAATTTATAACCCAAACCAAACTAATAAAATTCGAATTTTTTCGGGTTTTTCAACCTCGGGTTGGTTCGGGTTTTTCAAATACCAAACCAAACCATTGTGTCGAATTTTTAAATTTATAAATCAAACCAAACTAATAAACCTAAGATGTTTGCATACAAACATATAATTAACTTGTGTTCCAAAAATTTCTTTAGTCCAACCAAAATACAATTATTTAAGGTGTTTCTTAAGAAAATAACACAAAATATGAGATGAGTACTGATGACACTAAAATATTCAATAAAAAAAAATAATGAATCATCATATTAAATAAATATTGCAAAGTCATAATGAAAATGATCATAATTTAAAAGTACTAAATCATGCTAAAATAAGTTTAATAAGTATTAGTTCCATCACTAAATACTTAAGGAAAGTTGAAATTAGATTATGTATATTGTCTAAACCAATATAAAACTAAAGAACAAATATTCAATATTATTGTCATTCTTAGTGTTGAATTGTATTTTCTTTTTTGCATTAGTATTAATTTGATTTTGATTTAAGTTTTATTATAATTATCAATATCTATGAACTATAATCTTTATTGGACCATTCCAAATTCTAAGTTTTAAACTTGAATTAATATATTAAAAGATAAAAACTATGAAATAGTGTAAGAAATATTTTAAAATTATATCAAAGTAAATATTTTATGTATAAAATAAAATTTTAAAATTACATATATAATGTCGGGTTGTTTTTTTTTAGTTAAAACCAAACAAACCCAAATATAGTCGGGTTTTTTTCCAAACCACTAGTTAAGTTTTTTTTCGATTTGACTCAATTTGCGATTTGATTCAATTTTTGATTCGATTTTGTACACCCCTAATTTACACGTTGGTAAGAGGTCAAAAACACGCCTCTTGACATGTCATCAAAAGATGCTTAATAGACACAATTTAGGCACGTTAAAATGTTTAATAGTACAAACTTTAGTTTAGACAGCAAAATAAAAGTACCAAAATAATATAAAGTCAATTTGTATGACAAAATGCTTTTGAAGACCAAATCCTTTGTAGGGTCCAATTATGGTAATTCCACCAAATTTTACAGCTACAACGCAAAAGTAATTAAGATGCATATCTTCCTGTTTATTTAAAAAAATACTACTCCTAATTAGTAAGAAAAATAATTTCATAATGGTTTTCCTGATTTGTCACATTCTGTTTTAATCCTTAAAAAGGAAATTAATTCATGTTTAATGTTAATTAATCACTCTCCAATTAAAAGAAAAAGATTCAAATAAATGACCTAAATCAATGGCTAGATTCCTATTCAAATACTAAACCGAAACCAAATCTAATTAAGGTAATTTTGGACTGCTATTTTTTTTTTCTTCCTGATAATGCTTTGGAAAGTATGAAAATGTGCGATAATATTTTTTTCTAGGCTTGGACAGATGGAGAAAATCACCTATTATTCTTCCTTCAACTGAAATTTGAACTGAAAATTTCATTATTTAAAACTATTTCATTAACTAATAGGTCACATCTTGAATGCAATATGAATATGTCAATAATATTTACTACTATTTATGGAGTAAAATGACTAGAGATATAAAATCAAAATTTTAACCATACTAAATAGTATAATTTTCAAAGAAAGAGCCTTAATTAGCATAAGGTGGCTTCACCACCACCTACATAATAATGGAACAATAAAATTATGACGCTAATATAAATTATAACACAAATTTACATGATATGTACATTTTTAAATAATATTGTTGGAACTCAAAACAAATAATAGATATTATGAACCAATAACAAAGATCAGCAACCAAAGGAATCAAGATATTAAAAAATTAACTTAAATAGTCATTTATTTAATTAATTAAACTAAATTAAATTTGACAAATACTTAATACATATATAATTTACATATATCAAATTAGAAAACTAAACAACAAATTTGTCCTTGCTACATATTTGTCCTGCTATTTACGTTAAAGATCACAAAAAGTATTAACTCATGTAAAAGGAGAGTCGAAGGGATGACAACTTTATAACCGGTTGTTGAAATAACTATATTTGTTTTAAAATAAAATAATTGTGACACAAAATATTAATTTCATCTTTAAATTATTAACAATCTTAAAAACACTCATTTACTTAATTAAATAAACTTAAATATAGTAAGTGGTCTCAAACTCTTTAAGAGCATATAACTCTAACTTAAAAACATAAAAAAGTGTTGAAAATATCATTAAACTTGGCGAGAAATTAGGGGGTGTATTTCACTCACGTTGCAAGATCAAGAGTGTATTTAAGTTCAATTAGTCAAGTGAAAAAAAGTGTTTTTAATGCTATCAACAGTTCATGAATGAAACTAATAATTCACTCCAAATTAAAAATATTTTCAAATACTCCCCTCTAAAATAAAATAAAGGAAACGAGTCTGATATACCCCATTAACTTTGTCATTTACAACTGATACACCCTCGTTATGAAAATGACTTATAAATACCCCTTATCATTAGACAAAGGGCTCACATACACCCTGACCGTAACAAAATGAACTCACATTTACCCTTCATCTAATAGAAGTGAAAAAAAATAAATTTTAAATTTATTTTTTTGACTTTAAATTTTTAAAAATATTCATTTAGGGGTATATATATGATCCTTCTAGCAAAATTCAAGGTATATTTTAATCTTTTTCATATAAAAATTATTTTTTGACCTATTTGATTATCATTATTCAAGTTTCTTATTCTTTTTTCTTCTTTCATTCTTTGGTGTAAAAAAATTCAAAACTAATTTTTTTACGACTATATTGTAATTTAGTTTTTGTATTTATAAAAAAAATAAAAAATGGGGTATCTATAATTAATATTACAAGAACATTAGTGAAATATAAATAGATTTGACCATCAAAACAATAAATTTAAATTAATCATTGAAACAAAAAAGTAAAATAAAACGTGTCAGAAGGATCAAATATAACCCATATGGATTATATTTTTTTCAAAAAAATTAAATTAAAATTAATTTTTCCAGTTCTGTTAAAGAAAAAAGGTATATGTGAGCTATTTGTATAACACTAGGAGTATATATATAAGTCACTTTTATAACGAGAGGTCTATCATCTTTAAATGACAAAATTGGGGACATTTCAAGCCATTTTCCTATAAAATAAACATGGTTTTCACAAAAATATCCTTAATTGACAGCTAATCATGTCCTAAACAATTCCATAATCCTAATTTTAAAAAACCCATATAAAAGAAAGGCTACTTCTCTTTCCCTTCTCACCAACAAACCTGCAACACACAAAAACACATGCATTAGCCGCCAATCCCATCCCAAAAAAACCAAAAGAAAAGAAAAACCAAAAAAAAATGTCAAAATCCTCTTCAGTAGATCAAAATCTACAGGATGACCTTCGGTCACCGCTTATTCCGTCGGCTGCAGCAACAGCAACAGCCGACGGATATTCGAAACAAAAAAAAGTAACAATGGATCAAATGTTGGAAAAATACTGCGGCGATTTCGGTTGGTGGCAATTTAGTCATTTCGTATTAACGAGCTTTGCTTGGGCTCTAGAAGGAATTCACACTATGATTATGATTTTCGCCGATCGTGAACCGGCTTGGCGGTGTTCGACGAACCGGTTGTGCGATTCGACGGCGAAAAGTGTGTGCGGTCTTGAACCGGGTTCATGGGAATGGACCGGTGGAGCTGCAAGTTCTACGGTTTCAGAGTTCGGTTTAATTTGTGGACAGAAATATAAAGTTGGGCTTGTCCAATCCTTATTTTTCGCTGCCTGCATGATCGGTATGTTTGTTACTTTCTCGATTAATTTATTTGTTCGATTTTAACTTAACACTAACCAGTCGTTATAGGACAAGAAAATAGTGATGAAATAAATTTTTTGTATCTTATTCGGTTGTCATGTTTGAGATAATTTATCGCACTATTTACGGATGAGATAAATTATCTCATATACATGATTGGATACGTTATTCCAAAATAGTTAATCTCAAAATAACTAATTTTGAGATAACTTGTTCCTAATAAAAGGATCCTATGAAAAAAAAACGTCGAGTGAGGCGTAGCAATATATTATATCACATTTAATTATTGACCACACCACATGTTTATCTTTGGATTATTTTGTCGTTTTTTATCAGTTTGTACAAAGTTGACGAGGATGTGTTTTTTTTTTTGGAATATTTTATTTTGGGTAAAAAGTTGGAGTAAAAAAGTACTAGTAGGAAAATGATTGAATCCAAATCTTTGTTTGCTAACGAATTGTTATTTGTTAATAATTCATATTCTAAGTTTGTCAAAATCTCAATTAAATTAAATGAGACAAAAAAAAAATGAAGATAGACGACAATGCATGTCAGAGAGACATAATAAATTGAAGATAATGACAATAATAATATATGGGGTTTCCCACTTTCTCTTTTAGTGGACTTCATCGTATAAGACTTGCTTAAGCTGATTACAATTTGTGAGTGTTTTATAATTTATAAATTATTATATTAAAGTTAAATTTATCTTCTTGCAAAAAGAAGAAAAGTCGGGATAAACTAGACAAGTGAAGGATACAAAAGTATAAAGTGTATACTTTTAGGTTAGTATTAGAATATCCTTTTTTTTTCTTACTAATTCCACACTACCCCCAATTTGAATACTTAAGAATATGCTTGCCCGATCCGTATCTTCCCTCTTTCCATGTGTGAGGTAGATAATAGTTACAATCGAATTTTAATTCAATCTGAAAAGTTAGTTCAATTGGTTATAAGTATCGTTGTTCCAAATTAAGTAATTCATCATTCACTAAGGCTAGACAACACTACATATGTTTACATATGTTTAAGATCCGATTTAGAATGTGAATAATATAAGATGAAAGTTTAATATTTAGCGAATTATGAATAGAAGTGGTAAATTATGAACTGCGATGAGTATAATATAATAAAAAAAATCTAAGATTTAGATCAATTTTGAAAATTAATTTATGAGATGAGAATTATGTTAAGTTGTATATAAGGAGACCAATTAACTCATCGTAGGTACTCTCTTTTATCTCAATTAATAATAATAATATGAGTGTTGGCACATAGGTTAAGAGAGGGAGAGAGTTAATGATTTGTAAAAAATATATATGATTAAGAAGAAGTCATATTACTAGTGTGATTATAAGTTGTCTAATTAAGGATTAATTTTTTTAACAAAATTAAACTATTTAAAATTAAGTTAAAAAGAAATATGAATTAGAGAATTAAAATAGGCTGCTTTTGTTTTCCCTCAATGACTCATCAAATAAAAAAAATAACTCTGGAGCAAGGAGAGGAGGTGTTAAGTGTATCGAGATATACATGAATTATTACTATTTATTACTCAAAATAAAATATACGTATGGACCAGACAGCTTATTAATGTAATGTTACTTGGCCAGATTTTTCTAGAAATATAAATAATTAAATATCACTATTATTATTATAATAATAAATACTGTTGTGATCCACAGAGCATCCTTATGAAAGTTATTATTGATGATGACAAGCAGTTTCTTTTGACTTGTCCATTTGTTTTATTTTAATTTAAAGCTCCCTTTAATTATTTTGTATGACACGTTGTTTATTTTCCCATGCATCATTGACACGTGTAAGATTAACATCCTACCACCGAAAGAATGTTGTATGATGCACCAAAAATATTTTTACATAATTTAGATAAATATTACTATTATGAAAGATAATGAAAAGTGTGAATTACATGAGATTTTTTGGGAGATTAGTATCAAAATTCGTAGGAAACTTATTTTCCTTTAAATTTTCATACTAATCCCCAGAAAATTTCCCATGTAATTCACACTTTTTTTGTATTACGAAAGATGGGGTTAGACTTGGGAGGGTAGGGGTGTAAGATGATAGAGATATGTTAAAGATGAGGTATGCCGAAGAGTGAGGAGAACACGATTAATGTAGAATGCTATTTATGGAATTTATTCTCTCTACTTTTATTAGTGATATCATTTTATTTTTATTTTTGAAGAATTTTTTTTGTAGAGTATATCAATTGAATTTGTTAGAATTGACACACCCATAATTATCTCTGTGAATTATGTTCTAATATGTATTTTCTATGACATTTTATTTTACCGTAAGACGAACAAATTGAAACGAAAGGAAAGGAATATCGGTGATTGTGTTAGTACTTGATAGTTAATATGACTAAAATTCTGTTAAAACACTTTCAAATTAATTATTTCCAGGTGCTGGAGTATTTGGACATTTATCAGATTCCAAATTGGGAAGAAAAGGCTCTTTAACTATAGTTTGCATTATGAATGCAATCTTTGGTTGTTTAACTGCAATTTCTTCGGATTACTGGACTTATACCTTATTCCGCTTTCTCTCCGGTTTCAGCACCGGCGGGACTGGCCTTTGCGCGTTCGTTCTTGCAACTGAACCCGTTGGCCAGTCCTGGCGTGGCGTAGCCGGAATGTCCACTTTCTATTTTTTCTCTATTGGAATAGCCGCCTTATCCGCCATTGCATATTTCTTCCAAACGTGGCGATCACTCTACATTGCTTCATCAATCCCATCAATTATATTTGTTATCTTACTACTTCCTTTCATTCACGAGTCACCTCGTTGGTGTCTCGTGAGGGGGAAAGTTGACGAAGCCATGAAGATCATGCGTAAAATTGCTAAATCCAACGGTAAACATCTCCCTGATGACGTTGTTCTCGCCCTCGATAGTGAAGTGAACGATGATGTTCCTGATTCTCAATCCGTATCAAAAGAAGCCCTAAACGGATCCTTATTAGATGTACTGAGGCTTCCTTTGACGCGATTCCGGTTATTCTTAGCTGTGGTGATCAACTTCCTTTGCTCGGTTGTTTATTACGGGTTGAGTCTGAACGCTGTCAACCTCGGGACCAACCTCTACCTCAACGTCGCCCTTAACGCGGTTGCTGAAATGCCTGCCTATTTGTTAACCGCATTGGTGTTGGACAAGCTTGGTAGAAAGCCGTTAGCGATAGGGACAATGTGGTTCAGCGGTATATTCTGTCTAGCTGGAAGTTTGGCGAAGGGTGATGGTACTTGGAAACTGGTTCGGATGGTTTGTGGAGTGTTAGGGATATTCGGCATGGCGGGGACTTACAATTTACTATTTGTGTATTCGATGGAGTTGTTTCCGACTGTGGTGAGGAATGCTGCGTTGGGATGTGCAACGCAGGCGTCACAGATGGGGGCCATTTTGGCCCCCTTTGTAGTTGTTTTAGGGGGTGGGATACCATTTGCTGTGTTTGCGTTTTGTGGAATTGCTGGAGGCTTATTGGTAATTTACTTGCCAGAGACTTTAAACAGGCCATTATATGATACAATGGCTGGCATGGAAGAAGCTGAAGCAAAGAAGCCAAGCAATTTATCTTAATTTGCTAGTTTTTGAGAGCTTTTTTTTGTGTACTTTTAGTTGTTGAATGTAATTTTGGGTTGGATTGTACTAAGAGTTCATCTTATATTAGGTAGTCATAACTCATAAGGCATATGCCTAGTCATAACAAGGCAAGCTTGAAATTGTGCTCTATGGCGAGTGGTGGGTGAAAGGATGGAGGGTGGTCAGATGAACATCCTTACGAAAAAAATTCTATAATATATTATAAAAAGTAGCATTCACCATGTTATATATCATGTTACTTTCTTTATAATGGACAATATTGTAACGAAGGGAAAAAAATGCAATATAATAATCTTCGATCCAAGACATTAACTAAATAAGATTCAATCATTAGGGAATGATTTACTAAAGCTTCATCCTGATCAATCAGCTTGAATGTAATTTGGATCAGTAATGAGAATGTCAAACAAAAAAAGCACCAAAACAATAGTAAATGTGGATAGATATTTGATATTCCTTTCGTCCTATTTTGTGAAACACTATTTGACTTGATACGGAGTTTAAAAAAAAGTAGTGAAGCTTGTGATTTACAATCAGTGGCATTTTCGTTGAGGAGTTCAAGAAAAATATGCTAAATAGTGCCTGACAAATAAGCATGTACATATGTATGGGTCAGATCAAATATGAGAGGCTATACTTGATTTCGCTTCAATCATAACTGAAATATATAGCTTAGCTCTTCGCTTCAATCATAACTGAAACAATGATAACAAAGAAGAAGATGTTTCATTTATTTAGAAAAAAAACAATAAACATTGAAGCTAAAACATTGAAAAATATTGCTAGCCAGATTCGAACACGCACCCCTACTAATTTCTAAACCCCCATAGCCGTAAAATCAAGTCTCTTAGTTGTGTGGAAGGGGTTCAATATTAAATATATAACATAAAATATAGATTTAATTTGATCTTATATACAGAGTAATTTTTCGATTCACGGGGTTCAGATTTATCCCTATAATTCTTAGATATTTGTGTAGTTATATTTTTTTTTGACGGGAGTATGTAGATGTAATCAAACAAGGTGAGATCAAATATTATAATATCGTAGGTATTTTAACAGTGCTTACAACACTTTTTTCCCAATCAATGGCTTATTTTCAATTCCAAACACTTGAACAAATGCTTAAAACTTTCTTTTATTCAACTAACTAATCCAAAGTTACCAACCCAGGTTTTGCTTCAGCTTCTTGCAATCCATCCATTGTATCATAAAGTGGCTTGTTTAACGTCTCTGGTAAATACATTACCAAAAATCCTCCAATAATACCACATGCCCCAAATACAGCAAACGGCACGCCGCCCCCTAACACTACTATAATTGGAGCCAAAATTGCCCCCAAACTCACGGCTTGCTTCGAGCATCCTAGTGCTGCATTTCTCACTACAGTTGGAAACAATTCCATGCCATACACGAGCAGCAAATTGAAAGTACCAGATATTCCAAATATCCCGAGCAATCCGCACACCATCCTAACAATTTTCCAGGTCTCATCGGTACTCTTCAAAAAACTCCCCACTAAGCAGAAAATCGCACTGAACCACATTGTCCCTATGGCTAACGGCTTTCGACCAATCCTGTCAAGCACTAATGATGTTAATAAATAGGCAGGCATTTCAGAAACTGAATTAAGTGCAACGTTGAGGTACAAATTAGTTCCGAGATTAACCGCGTTCAAACTCAACCCGTAATATACAATGGAACAAAAGAAGTTAGTAGCCACAGCTACGAACAACCGAATCCGTGTGACAGGAGACCTTATTACATCTAAAATTGATCCATTTATCGCTTTTTTGATATTGAATTGAGAATTAGGGATATCTTCCTTGAATACTTCACTATCGAGGGCAAGAACAACGTCATAAGGAATGTTTTGTTTGCCATTAGAAACCGCGATTTTCTGCATAATTTTCATAGCTTCGTCTACTTTTCCTCTAACGAGGTACCATCTAGGTGACTCGTGGAGGAAAGGTAGTACGAAGATAACGAAAATAAGGGAAGGGATTGAAGAAGCAATGTAGAGAGATCGCCACGGTTGGATGAAATAAGCAATGGAGGATACAACGACTATTCCAGTAGAGTATAAATATAAAGTGGACATTCCAGCTACGCCACGCCATGATTGGCCAACGGGTTCAGTGGAGAGAACAAAAGCACAAAGGCCGGTCCCACCAGTGCTGAAACCGGAGAGAAATCGGAACAAGACGTACGTCCAGTAATCGGGAGAGAATGCAGTTAGAATACTAAAAATAGCATTCAAAATGCAAATTATTGTCAGGGAGCCTTTTCTCCCAAATTTTGTATCTGATAAATGTCCAAATACTCCCGCACCTGAAAATAAAAAATCAATTTTAAATGTGTTACCACATATATTATTATTATCTATATTTTCAAAATATTACATATCTTACTACTAATTAAAAAGTTTCTATCATATATTGAGAAAGATATACTTATATATATGTATTTTTGCTACCAAATACATTAAAATAGAGAGAGAGGTGAGCGAGATTGTTATGTATCTCAATTACATGCTAATCACACTAGATATACACTAAATGCATATATTTGTATGTATCTGAGATACCATATACATAGGAGCGTGACGAGCGAGATGGGAGAGGTGCTACAGAGGCGAACGAGATTTGTTATGTATCCCAAATATCTATACGCTAATCCACTTGAATATAATGAATCTGGAATAAATTACACCTAATTTTAATCCTATGTATCCCAAGATACATGTATGTGGACATATCTAAACGTATCTGGACGCACCAAAATCTTGAGGTGTGCATTCCATCTTTTGGTTTGGCTTCCTACTATTCGGTTTGGATTTTTCGATTTTTGATTTTTAAAAAGTATACTCAATCCAAACCAAAATAAATTTATTTTAATTTTTCTCTTTTCGATTTGGTTATTCAGTTATGTTATATATATATATATTTACATTTCTAAATACGAAACCAAACAAAAAAAAACAAAGTAAATTATAAATCCAAATCCAAAACCAAACCAAAAAACCAATCAAAATTAGAATTCGGTTTGATTTGGTTTGGTTTTTCAATTTAATCCAAATAGCGCACACCCCTATTAAAATCAAGTAAAATATTCCAAACTAAAGTGTGTGTAAATAATTATCTCCTAAACTATATCAAAAGTAACAATTTTGATTTTTCAATTATAACAACTAAAAAGTGGCTATTTGTGAAAGGAGGTACCGATCATGCAGCCAGCGAAAAATATAGATTGAACTAGTCCAACCTTAAACTTTTCTCCGCATATTAATCCGAATTCGGACATCGTAGAACTTCCGTTTCCACCCGACCATTCCCACGAGCCGGGCTCCGAAGAGCAACGGCTCGTTGTACCAGCGTGGCTTGTCAAATAATGCCACGCTGGTTCACGATCTGCAAAGATCATGACCATGGTTAGTATCCCCTCCAGTAACCAAGCCAAGCATGTTAACACGAGGTGTCTCATCTGCCACAACCCAAAATCCCCGCAGTACTTCTCCAACATCTCATCCATCGTTATTTTTTTTGGGTTCGCCTCCCGAGAGACGAGTGGTGACCTGAGGTCGCCATCGTCGTATAATTTGCCATGTGAAGATAATGCCGACGACATTTATTATTTTACCTACTAATGATATTATATTGTACCACAACGATATTTAAAGACTAATTTGCAAATATCATGAGATTGTGTACCTATATTATAGAGTTTTTAAACGGAAGGTAGAGCACATGCATGTGATTATAAAAGTAGTTGTAGAAATTTATGACGGACCACTTCTGTAGCAAAATATTTACCATTTTTTAAATCAATTTTATATAATGATGAACTACTGATGAATTATGAAAAGAATAAGATAGAAACTAATTATTTATATTAGTGACAAATTTTGTAGAACATGTTAATTATTTAGATTACTTTAGTGAATGATTACATGTAAAATCGAACCCTTATTAATAAGCTAAGTAAAGCAGATTATTCACTTTTGATGCCACAGTGTCGAATTATTTAAAAATATACTGCTTTCAAAAAATTCAATATATGTATCCTTAACATTTTTGAAGAGTCTGACCAATATATTGGTGAAAGTTGAAATGATGGATGAGTATATGTTTACGTTGACTTCCTCTAGACCAAGTAAAATTGGAATTGCCAATTAGTCTGAGCAACTTATGTAGTACGAGTACTATTATTTAATTTAAATTTCCCTGCAAATTTTTAGCCATCTATTGTCTGTATAAGTAATATTGGAGTTATCTGGAAAAAGAGTAATTCTTGAAAAAGAGCATTTGGAAGTTAAAAGCGTTTTTTTGAATATAAAAATATTGTCTTTCAAATTTGGAATTGAAATAATGAATCAATTATATAAACAAAAACACTTGTTTAAAATAATCACCATATATCTTTTTAAATTGTTAAACCAACCAAATTTATGTGCAAACGGCCGTCTTTTATTTTATTTTATTAATAACTTTTTAATAGCTTCTTAAGTTTAATTAGCTAATACCTCCTATTATGTTTAATTATTACTATCACATCACAATAATTATTGTAGTACATTTAATTTCTTCTTTATATGTCAACTTTTTTGCGAAGGATTGACTCTTAAAGATAAGCTTTCATATACATATACATGATAAGCTTAAAAACTCCTTGTGGACATTTTATAAAAGTTCCAAGAAAACAAAATCCTTACAATCTAGAAAAGGATAATGGAATTTTTAAAAGAAAATACTTAGAAAATCTAAGAAAAATAACTTGTAAGTGTCTTAATTTAGAAAAAATTAAAGAAAACTTACAAAAATCTTATGGAGAAAATCCATTAGAAAAATGGAGTCAATATCATGAAAGGGCAACTTTAACCTTAAAAGACCCTAGCATAATCATTAGAGTAAAACCCATGCTCTATAACGAAGACGATAAAATTGAATTTAAAATTCAAATCAAAGAATTACTCAACTTAAAACTTATAAGAATGAGTAAGAGTCCTCACAGTAGTCCAGCATTTATGGTAAGAAACCATGCTGAAATGAAAAGAGGAAAAGCTCGAATGGTAATAAACTATAAAGAGCTAAACAAAAATTGTATATTTGATGGATATTTTATCCCAAATAAAAACAATCTAATAAACCTTGCAAAAGGAAAAACTTATTTTTTCAAAATTTGACTGTAAAAGTGGATTTTGGCAAATAAAATTAGACAGAAAACTCGATACAGTTAACTGCTTTTAGCACTCCTAACGGACATTACGAGTGGTTGGTCATGCCTTTTGGCCTAAAAAACGCACCACAAATATTCCAAAGAAAAATGGATAAAATATTTTCCGAAAAAGAATTTCTTATTGTCTATATAGATGATATTCTAATATGTTCCAAAACATATGAAGAACATTTAACACATCTAAAAGAATTTTCAGAAATTTGTTTGAAAAATGGAATAGTGTTAAGCCAAAAGAAAGCTGACATAAATAAAAATGAAATAGAATTCTTAGGAATGATTATTTCAAAGAACGGAATAGAACTCCAAGCACACATATCAAAAAAGATAGTGGAGTTTCCAGATAAACTAACAACAAAGCAAGAAATCCAAAGATTTCTAGGTTGTTTGAACTATGCAGGAGAATTCATTCCAGATCTAGCAAAAAAGAGGAATTTGCTGCAAAAATTGATAAGAAAATCCAATAGACTTGGATGGACGGAAGAACACACGCAGTGTATCAAAAATCTAAAAGAAGAATGTGCCAAATTGCCTAAACTTAGATTGCCGGATGAAAAAGACAATCTAGTTTTACAAACTGATGCATCTGACTATCATTTGGGGAGCATTATTGCAAACCGATTTAAATGAAATTTGCAGGTACACAAGTGGTACTTTCAATGATGCAGAAACAAGATATTCCAACGAATGAAAAAGGGAATTATTAGCAATTGTTAGAGGAATCAGAAAATTTTCTGCTTTTCTTTTACCAAAACAATTTATTATTAGAACTGATAATACTCAAGTTTCAGGGCTAATTTTCAATAAACTACCTTCCGAACCGCAATACAGAAGATTGCACAGATGGCAGGTGTTATTATCATTTTATTCATTTTCAATTGAATATATTAAAGGAAATGATAATTTTCTTGCAGATTTTATCTCAAGGAACGTCCAATATGGACAATCAGACAAAAATCCTACTTGATAGGATTTATGAAAAGATGAAGACAGTGGATGAGTCCATTGACGAGAAAAGCCAAAGGCTATTCAAAATTCGAGATGATTTATCAAAATTATCCGAGCAATCACGAATATTACAGTTCGAAATAGATCAGCTTAGTACACATCAAGCTGACACCATGAGAGAATTCGTACTTCTCTGTGAACACCTGGATACACGTCCAGTACAGAATTCAATTCTGAAAGGGAGTATCATTCCCAACAAAGTGGCAGGAGATGTCCCACTAGCACCTAGTGCCAAAAACATCTCGACGGTAAACTCGAATATGCCGATTTCTGAATCGAAAGATAAAGAAAAAAGTCGAGAAAATGAAGCCACAGGCTCATCATCAGCGAAAGCTGAAAAAATTCGAGCAGAAAGCTCACCCCCAGCAAAAGCTGAAAAATTTATATCTGGGAAACCAGATAAAGCTAACCCAAGTTCCTCAGGAACAAAGGTTTTTTCTTCATTTCAGGTTGGAAAGCAGCACCCGAAAGAAGAAGAATATCTAGCATTTACTAGATATATCTACAATCTCCCAGAAGAAAGCGGAGAAACATATGGTGTTTTAGGAACAACAAGTTTGTTTCCTAGGATATCAATCTTTCCTAACGGAATACCGGGCTTCACGGCTCAACTATTTGAATTTGGATATTTGGATCGAGTTTATACTAAACCGGATCTTAAAGAACTGTCCAAATTACCAACAAGATTGTTCGAGGCAATCAAGAACTTTGCTCAAAGCAATGGAGTTTATTGCAGGTTTTACAGCATATCTATGGAGTGCCAAGACTTGCAAGCTTATTATCCTACTCTTAACTATATTACAGTTGAGAAAATTAAAGATTTCAACGTTAAGGCCACTGGAGTTGACAAGAAGCTCCCTCACCTTAACAAAAAATGGATACAGACAAGAAGAGCATTAGGGATTAAAGCCTTATATGCTATTTTAACCAGATTTTACAAAGAAGATTGTAAAGTCATCGATCAGGACAACGATTGGGTCTTGATTACCAAAGGAAAAGGAAAGTCCAAGGAACTCAAAGAGAGAATACTGGACATCGAACTTCACAGGTTGGGAGCAACCGAAGAAACATGGAAGTTAGCATGCAAGATGCTAGACCATGATCATGCCCATACATGATGTAGCATGATACAGAAGACAAGCAAGACGACGTAAGCACTTACGTCATACAGCATTAAAGAAAAAGAATCTTTTTCTTTTCTTAAAGACAAAAAGAAGGGCCCCATGTCGGCCAATTATTCAGAAAAAGACGATGGAAGACCATTATCTTATCATGAAAGTTATCTCAAAGGAATCTCAAAAAGCGAGGACTTATGAGATAATTATGCAATAGTTTAAGGAGGTCCTTAAACAATTTCTTTTTGTAATAAGTCCCTCCTTGTATCTATAAAAGGAGAGGAACTTCATATGAAGAAGGCAGACTACATTTTCCAAGAGAAAAACATCTTAGAAAATTGTTAGGTACCTTCCCAAGTATGAGTTTTTGTGAGTGTGAGTAGTACTTCTCCCGCCAGGGAAAAGTATTTTTATTATGTTGTGAGTATTGTATTATATAGTGTGAATGTAAAAATTATTATATGAAATAAACAGTTGGTTTCTATACCTCTCTTCTTATAATTCCATAAATAGTCTCAAAGTGAAGGTTGCGATCTTCAGCCTTAGGGAGGAACAGTGAGGAAGTAGCCGTAAAACTGAGGTTGTTAGGCGAAAAACTGTTCATGGCCTGAAGGGAGAACTTCTGAGGAAGTGATAAGGACGGTTCATCGAAGAAAGAGAAGAAAGGTATACACGCAAACTTTTGTTTCATATCGTAATTTTACAAATACACTATACATGCTATACTTAGACATAAGAAAAAATACCTAGTACCTACAGGGAATAAAAAATATATTTTGCTTAATTATGCTCAATATAATCATACTATTTGCATCATGCTATTTGCATATCATGTCAAAGATATTATAAATCTGAAAATGAGATTTATTCAAAAACCTCTGCACAGGTTAAGAGATAGAACCTGGAAAGCTAGAAAAGCTTTATTCCATATGGATAGAGCAATCAAAGAAATGGAACTAGCAAGAAAAAACGTTAGTTATCCATATGAAGCTTTAGAGTTCTCAATAGAGGAACTTAAGATATATAGAAGACAAGAGTATTTTGAATACAAAAATGCTATGCTGTTTTTAAAACATTATACTATTTTTACAGCATAAAAATGAAATTCTTACAAAGATCTTTACATGAGATAAGAAAAAGAGCTTGGAAGCATAAAAAAGCTTTACTTCATATGAATAAAGCAATTACAGAAATGGAACTAGTCTATAATCATGCTAGTCATTCTTATGGAATGTTATGGTATTCTATAGAAGAAATGAAAGGCTATAGAGCCCAAGAGTATTTTGAATATCAAAATGCTCAGCAAATATTAAAAAACTACAGAGTATTTACTGCTTAAAACAGTAATTAATTCAGTATTTAATTCCGCAACCCTGTTTATAACAGCACGAAAAATAAATAAATTTATTAAGAGTAGAAATTAGAAAAGTGTAAGTTATGAATAGTTACTCATTTGTAAATTGGCATTCCAAAAGTCTTTGGTGTAAATATTCCCCACTAATAAAATATTTATTTATAATAAATTAAGTAACTTACTTTTTTTAAAAATAATTAATTGAAAAGATATGTATATAGCTTTCATTAATTCTTGTATCCTAACTATATAGACGGCTTACTTATTAAATATGGTACGTGCATATTGTCAAACTGATGAAAGATATATAAATTGGCTACGTGGAAATGAAAATGTACACATTATTATTATTATTATAATATTCTTAAAATCAATGACAATGTCTTTGATAATGATATCTTGCAATTAATATTGTATACATATAGAAAAATTTGAGCTAGAACGCGTTATTTATTTAAGAGAGAATGAAAAGTGAATCAAAAGGTAATCGCTAATTAGTTATTTTGAGAACTTTGAAGCCCCTCTCAATGTACACTAATAAAAGGAGAACTAGTTTGATTCAACATATGTTAATAAAGAAAAAAAATTCAAGATGATACAAGCTTGCATTTTTAACTAGGAAAACAAAATAATAACTATAAATTATTTTAGTTATTTGATGAACATCGATATGTGAAATGTTTTACGTGAGAATAAAAGATAACTATAAGTAGCACAACATGGATGAAATTGGTCCTTCATCCCATTTTGTTTGGACCCAAAATGAGACAAGAGTTGGTCCAATTTGGGACCAAATTTGTTATTGATCCGGTCCTTTCTCCTGACCCACAACCTTCAACATGCATCAGGGATGGTAATAGGGTGGTGCGAGTTGAGCTTAATAGGGTGGTGCGAGTTGAGCTTAAACTGTAAAATTTGTAGTCCACTCTGTCTCGCCTCGCATAAATTTTTATTTTTTTTCAATCCGCCCCAGCCCACTCTGCATGAACCCACTCCGCATTTTTTAAATATTTTTTTCTAGTTAAGTTTGATACTAGAATAAAATTCATAAAAATAAATTCATTTTTTTATTAAGTTGTATCAATTTAATAGGAAGTGACTCAAAAATTTATTTTTTAGATGTTAATTATGAAACATATAAGAAATTGTATTGTTTTTTATTTTAGTAGCTTTAGAAAAATTATCTTAATACATAATGCTTTATCCCTCTTTTAACATGTAAAAAGTTAAAATTAAATTTGAACTCACATAAAACTACATATACCTGCAACCTGCCCCGCTTTGCATTAGTTTTAAAAAAATCCATTTTCACCCACCCCGCATAGCCTTAAACCTACCCCATCTCGCATAGCCTTAAATCAACCCCACCCTGCATAGCCTTAAATCTACCCCATCTCGCATAGCCTTAAATCAAACCCACCCTACATCTGTCCCGCTACATTGTCATCCATACATGAATTAGATTTGTATGTAATAAAAGTTAAATGTGAACCTTAGAGATATCGATTTGATTAGGCAATTTTTATGTCATAATGTTAAATACTGATTTCCTTCACCCTAAGACGAAATTACTACTTGATTAGGATCTTTATCAAATAAAAAATCTTTCTTTCTTTTGCGTGTGCATGATTTCCCATATGAATCTATTGTGACTCCCTTTTTTTCATTTCGTTGGAATAAAATCCAACATTTGTATTTGACTCTGCCGAATTGAACGAAAGATAAAAAGGGAAGCAAGTATACAATTTTAGAGAAGCTATTATACAAGTTCAAAGAGAGACGATATACAACAAGTATACAATGATGATTGGGTTAAGACTCCAAGTTTGGGCAGATTCACATTTTGGACAAAATGGCACAGCATAACACTCTGTAGACTAAATTAGCAATAAATAGTCCATTTTTATTTTTTTTAGCAAGAAACAAGACTTTGTTATATATTTGGCATTCAATAGTTATTTTTCTTTTCTTAAAAAATGCATTTTTGTTCTCCTTATTTTTCTCTAAACACACGTTTGATTGCTCCTTTTTTTTTTTCTTGAAAAGAAAAAAATTATTGTTTTATTATCCCTATTTTATCTCTTTTTTTTATTTTTCAACAGTTTTAAAATAGAGTTCTTCTCCTTTTCGTCTCCTTTTTCTCTTTCTAGAATTCTTTTCATACATATATTTGATTCTCTCCCTAATTTTCAATTCTTCGCCTTAATTTAATTTGTTTATGAAAATCAGATATAACAATATGTTTTTTCATGAATACTTTTAAAAATCATCTTTATATACAATCTTGTTCTTGTCCAATTAATTGTTGAACTTCATGATTTGTGGAATTGAAGTTTTTTCAATAGTGTTTTTGCGAAAATTTAGGTTTTTCAACTTTTTTTTTGTTTTCTTTGTAAAATCCTTTTCATATGTATGTTTGCTTCTCTTCTAAATTTTCTCTTATTCTCCTTAATTCACTTTGTCTATGCAAATCAGATATAATTGTATGTTTATCGATTGATCCTTCCAAAAATTTCTTTCAATATATAATTATGTAGCATTTCTTGCCCCATTAATTTTCAAATTTTGTGATTTGTGGAACTAAAGTTTTTGAAACTTTTTTTTGGCGAAAATTCAAGTTATAATATTTTGAAATTTTTGTTCTCAATTCATGGGTAAGAAAGATTCTCGTAAGATCCTCGTAAAAAATTAGAATGTTAATTTTGATGAATACAACTCAATGTATACCAATGAATTCCAATCTCAATTTAAATTAAAGTATACAAATTTATTATGTGAATACAAATCAATGACTACACAGATGAATACGAACCATTGTATACATAGTGCAGTTACCGTATACATAAACAAAATCACATGTACAATTAATGAATAAAATTTAATTTATATATGTATCATATTAATCTCATTCTTGTATTCATTATAGTAATACATATAATTGATGGTAGTTTTCTTATGTATACAATATAAAGTTTATGTATACATGCTACAATTGTTGTATACATCAATAAAATTTTCACGTCTATTTTTATAAATATTTTTTTGTGTATACATATATATATTTTTATGTATACATTATGTAATCGCAACGTTAATTATTGTATAATTTATGCATATGTATTATTATAGTTTCTAATAAAATGCTATTTAATATTAGTTAATTAATTATTATCGATTATGTGTTAATTAATGCATGTTAGAGCATTAATAATACATTTTCTTACCTTAAAAGTAGTCACAATCTTTTAATAAGTTATTTAAAGAATTTTAAAAAATTCATTCCTTAAAAGTTAATGTAACCTTTTTTTAATGAGTTAATTGATATAAAAATACATATATTTCACTTCTTAAAAGTAGGCAATCGATTTTTTAATAAACTAATTATTCTTGATTGGTAGAAAAAAATAATTCATAAAATTACAATCAAGTATATTTTTATGTTTTTGTAAATTGCGTTAATATTTTTTTTAAATAGACGGTTAAATAAAGTTGAGTTTGAGAATTTAAAGAAATTGAAAAGCTAACTTCCTTAATTATAGGAGTTAAAAACAAGGAAGAAAAAATAATCCCACGTCTTCTTAATTAATGTGGGTTGGTTGCACATGATTAAAAGAAAAAAACTATAAAAAGTTGGTTTTATTTCTTTTAGGCTAATATGTGCTAATTTTTTTTAGACTATTAATTACTAATTAATATTGAGCTATATATTGCCAATTGTATATATAATAGTTGTATGTCTGTATCAATACCTCATTTTTTTGGACAGCTGGGAATTTGGGCTAAGAAAGTCTAGATCCATTCTTTCTCTTGCTTATATTTGCTTGTAATTAGTTGTTGCAATATTTGTTATTGTTATAACTTAGTCAAACTTCTCAAAAGATGAATTTATTTTTTTTTTTGGTTGATTTACTCTGTTAATGTATTTCATTTATTAAGTCTCGATTCATTTTTCATCACTTAATTCAAATATTTTGATCAAGTCTTCACTTGATTTTGATTAATTAAATTGTTTCAAGTTCATGACTTTTAAATGCATTTCTCTTACTTAATCAATTTCTTTTCAAAATTAGCAAAACATTTTTTCAGAATAGTTGGCCTAATGGCATGCATGTAGAATATTACATCAATTTGGTGTAGACACTTCATACAAGTAAATATTTACCACAATGTAGAGGGCCGATTACCCTTACAAAAAATGAAATATAGTGTTCCTTTTGCACGGATTCCCTTAGATTATTTGCACGATATTGCCTATTTTAAGGCCGTCTTTCCAAATTCCATCCATATTAGTTTGGCGAGCTAAGTTTCTTCTTTAAAATAGTCAGATGAATTAAATTTGGTTCCATATAAATCAATTATGTTTTATGTTTATTCGTTTGTTCTACTTTTCATTTTAGTCGTACATAACCAATCAGGTGAAAGTTTAGATAGTGGCTGAGTATATATGAAACTTAAAACATAGTAAAAAAAAGGTTGGAAGGGAACGACTTATAAAGTGTGTAATCCGTAACTTTCAGAAGTGTTGCTATGACAAAATGGATTAACGAATCAAATTGGGAAAAAGGACAAATATACCTCCGAACTATCGTAATGGTATGCAGATACCCTTCATCATACTCTTGGGACATTGGTGCCCCTGCCATCCAAAAACTAAAACATATATGCTCTTTAATTACTCTAACGGCAGACTAAATAAGGAAATGTGGCGCAATCTTATCCGTCGATCCGATATTTAATAAATGTCGGGTCGGTGGATAAGATTATGACACGTGTATGTCGGTTAGTATAAAGGGTATATATGCTCTAGTTTTTGGAAGACAGGGGTACAAATGTCCCAAAAATATGACGAAGGGTATCTGCATACCATTTACGATAGTTCGAGAGTATATTTGTCCTTTTTCCCAATCAAATTTATTCACTATATATGATAAGACGTTGCATAAAGTGACGAACAATTTCTAATACGGATATTGAATATTGGGTGAGAAATTAAATAAAATTAAGGTAAAAAAAAGAAGGGAAAGTAATTCTATTTATAGATTGATTAAGCCTTAAGAATGTCTTAAGAAGAATCGATGATCGTATCTCATGACTTTTCTTCGTACAGAGATCTTAAGAGATGTAATGAACTAATTATTAATTAATACTGTACTAATTGAGAGAGTGAAATTCTAGTTTTTTAATAGATAGCAAATTAATTTTAAAATTCAAAAAATGAGGAAAAAAAAATCTTCTAAGCCATGAAGAGGTGTTACATCATCTTATTTATGTATGGCTTTATTATATTATATATAAAATTCATCATCCGTTCATGAATATAGTGATATGCAAGAATTAGTGGTGGATAATTCTCCAAATCCTGCAAAAAATTGATAATCTTTGAGGTTTCTTTGACTCTAGATACATAAGTTACAAAATGAGAATATATATAAGTATACTCAGGGTGTGCCTATTTTCTTTCTCTTAACTCAGAAGTTTTTTTTTTTTTGAGTAAGATAGTAGTGGATCGAAAAAGCAAACCTTAAAGGGTATAATAGATAATTCTGATCGGATTCTTTCATTACACGGTACGAAAGCTATATTGCATTGAATTAATTTTCTTTTATATGTAAATACTTGTCGAACCATTACTTTCGTAAGGAAACAGAACGTGGGGGCATTTAATTATTTTTTTTAGTTAATTATTGTATAGAATTGGAGAAAAATGTCAAAAAAAGATAAATAAGATTTTGGTCATAGAGATGCCACATCACTTCTATGTATAGTTTTATATTATATAAATATAGATATAGATTAAAATATATATTTATTTTATAACTAAAAGAAGGTCAAAAAAGAATTTTTTTTTATTAAGAGTAGAAATTAGAAAGGCGTGTGAGTCCTTGTAAATTAGCATACTAAGTGTTGACACCCAATTTTGACCCTCCACAATATAAATTAATCATTTCGAGCTTCTCCAATTTAAAACGATTTAAAATAATTAGTTTTATAAAATTTCCAAAAAATAATAATGTTGACACCCAATTTTGACCCTCCCCAATATAAATTAATCATCGAGATTCCTAGAATCTAAACGATTTGAAATAATTAGCTTCATAAAATTTAAAATAGTTTTCAAGTCATTTTAAGTAGTTTTGTCATTTTTATAAAATTTTTAAATAATAAATATGATATTTTATATAATTATGTATCAAATTAGTATATTTTATAAATATTCGAAAATTGTCTCAAAACGATTTTAGTTTTATTCAAATATTTGGCTATTTGGTTTAAATTAATTGATAACTTATATTTCGAGTTAATTAGTTTATAATTAAGTTAATTATTATATAATTATGTGTCTAATTAGTATATTTTATAAATATTTGAAAATCATATCAAAAGATTTTTATTTCTTTTTAGCTAAGTGTTTTACTAACTTAGTTTAATTTAAATCATAATTACGAGTTTGAATTAATTAGTTCACGGTTAAATTAATTATATTATTATCAAGTTAATTATTTTATTTCGTTAAGATTGAGAAACTCCTAAATTAATCATATTAATTCATCTTATTTGAAATTTAGCCAAATTCACTACATAACATTCAATTTTGGGCTAATTTCGTAATACACTTGGCCTTGTTTTATTACAAACATACCCATTTTCTAACCTCAATTTAAACCCATTAAAGGACCGATTTTAGGCCTTCTATGTTGCAAAACCAACAGCCCATTTCCTTGTTGTTAAATTCCCAGCCCACCAAACAGCAACAATTCCTCCAGCAACCCATTCTTTTTTCCAGTTAACCCGACCCAACTCCCTTATTCACAATAGAAGACCCAGAACATTCCCAAAAAATGACAACACTCTATACACAGCAGCTTCCAACGTTGATAGACGGAGAGCCAGACGCGTGAACGACACCACCTCCCCAACTTCATCTTCTCTACTGCAAATGCAGTACCGTTCCAGCAGTACGTCCAGCAGCAGATCACGCGGAATCGTCCTTGCTCTCGAGATTAAGCCGCGTGGAACGAGAGGACGATGGGAATTGATCCAGCCGTCCATCCTCCATTCCTTTTCCGGAATGGAGTTGAAATTTTAGAAAAAAAGGTGTTTAACCAAAATGGTGAAGGATTTTTTTCTTCTTTTTCGATTTTGAATTTTTCGTCCGTTTCCCCAAAAACCCCGGGCCCTATCTCTTTCTATATATTCCTTTTCTTTTCAGTATAGAGGGGGATTTTTGGTTGGGAGGAGAGTTGGACTTTAGTTTCTCTTTTGGATTGAGGCAGAGAGTGGAAAAGGGGAAAGATTGTTTTTCTGTTGGAATTTTTAGAACAAGAATACACCTAATAGCTTAAGAGGAATAGCTAAGATATATACTAAAAAAAACAGAGAGTTTTCCGAGAGGAGTAGTCGACGCTTGAGTCTAAATTCTGTCCAGATCTTGTTCGTCGTCGTGGTTGAAGGATCGTGGTCATCAACTCGTTCTGTCTCGGTCTCGTTGCTCCGAAGAAGGTAAAATTCCTCTTCATTCTTGACGTCTATCTACTATTGAGTTGTTCGTCTGACTACGCTATAAATTTGGCCCAACTTTTGGTGTTCTCTTATCTTTGTTGGATGGTCCCAACTCGTTTATATTGCTATCGATTTATCATGAACTCCATTACGATGTTCACGTTGTTATAAGTATGAGGGGTGCGACTTACCATTGATTTGTTTTTTTTTTTTTTTTTTTTTTTTTTTCTTTTCTAAAATGGTATGTTTGGTTTAATGTAGTAGCATTTTGTTGAATTGCTCTTAATCTGTTGAGATTTTTAGTTACTGTTGGTATGATATGGTTCACATATGTGTTTATTTCGTGTATTTCCTGTAATTTCTTAGCCCTTTAGTTGTTGCCATGTCTCGTTGCATTGTTGTCCTTTGGTGAATATTGAATCGAGCTTAATATCAATTTCGGTCACGGGTTATAGTTTATTTCTTGAGCTCACTTTCATTTCCTATGGTCCGGCACCATAAGTTTTCCTTTGTGTTCGTTTAAGTGTTCTGTGTCGATTCTTGCCTATAAAAAATTCTAAAACTATTAGATGGATGGTGCACATTTTTTTGAAAGAAGGAAAATATATTTGTAACCACATTTTGGCCCCAATTTATATGAATGTGTCTTTTCACAAAATGAATATCATAATCTGATTTCTTTCTTTAAATTCTTCATTTTAGTTAGCCGTCATTGTTAGAAAATTACTTGATTTGTGCTCATATAAGTCTGAGCGTTAATTTCATTTGATGTGTGTTACCAACGGATGAATTTCCTCAATAGTAAAGTTTCCATTCAACTTATTCTATTTATGCATTTCTTATGTTCCTAGCTAGCTCTTCCCCCCTCGTGTGGTATTAGATTTGTTTTCATTTCAAGATTCTAGTTATATTTGAATATTGCCGTGTTTGATTGTTTACTTTGGAATATTAATCTTAACTCGTGATGGTTTCTTTATTAGTTCATGATTGATAATGTGTGTATGGTTTATGCCTATTAATCACATGAGTTATTATATGTATATCTTATTAACTTCGAATGTTTTCTTCGTCATATACTAATTTGTATTCCTTTCTTTGCTTTGTTGCAAATGCCGTGAGAATCTATTTGGTATCAAATTCTCCCTATTTGCATGACAAGGGGCCATGGAGGCCCT